>NW_006921702.1:1894731-1896257 GCF_000298275.1 Orycteropus afer afer | reverse complement strand
AGTCTGCAATATGGATTACCTCTCAATAAAACAAAAATCCTCACAACTGGACAATGAGCAGCATCACAATAAATGGAGAGAAGATTGAGGTTGTCAAATAATTCACATTGCTTGGTTCTACAATTGATGCCAATGGAAGCAGCAGTCAGGACATTAGACAACATGTAGCATTGGGAAAGTCAACTGCCAAGGAGCTGTTTCAAGTGCTGAGGAGCAAGTATATCTCCTTGAGGACTAAGGTGCCCCTGACACAAGCCATGATATTTCCAATCACCTCATATTCATGTGAGAGCTGGACAATGAATAAGGAAGACCACAGAAGAGTTGAAGCCTTTGAGTTGTGGTGCTGGCAAAGAATGCTGAAAGTACCATGGACTGCTAAAACACCTAACAGACGTGTCCTGGAGGAAGTGCACCTGAAATGCTCCTTGGAAGTGAGAATGGCCAGACTTCCTCTCACCTACTTTGGTCATGTTGTCAGAGGGGATTATTCCCTGGAGAAGGATGTCATGCTTGGTAAGGTGGATGGTCGACAAAAGAGGGGAAGGCCTTCAACAAGATGGCTTGACATGGTGGCTGCAATGATGAGCTCAAGTATAGCAGGGATCATGGAGCAGGCGCGGGATCAGGCAGTGTTTCGTTATGCCGTGCATGGGGTCGCTATGAGTCGGGAATGACTTGATGACACCTAACAACAACAACAACAAGAACTGAAGAAGAGGTCCTACTGGAGTAGGACGTCTCATACTCCTAGATCTCAAAACCTACTATACAGCCACAGTTGTCAAAACAGCCTGCAACTGGTATGACAACAGACTCATAGATCAGGGGAGCAGAATTAATAACCCAGAAATCAATCCATCAAGCTATGGTTAGCCGACCTTTGACAAAGGGCTAAAATCCATTAAATGGGGAATAGATGGTATCTTTCACAAGTGGTACTGGCAAAACTGGACATCCATTTTCAGAAAAAAAATAAATGAAATAAGATCCATATCTCACACCATGCACAAAAATGGCTCCAGATGGATCAAATACTTAAATGTGAAACCTAAAACTATAAAGTTCAACAAAGAAAAAAAATAGGGGTAAACTTATGCCCTAATTTATGCCATAAATAGACTATCAAGCATAACCCAAGATGCACAAGCAGAAGAAGAAGAAGATAAAATACATTACTGGGACCTTCTAAAAATTAAATTCTTATGTATATCTAAAGACTTCTCCAAAAGAATAAAAAGAAACTACCGAATGGGAAAACATATTTGGCAATGATATATCAGACAAAGGATTTATCTCTAAAATTTATACAAAATTCCATCACCTCAACATCAAAAAAACAAAAAATCCAATTAAAAAATGGGGAGAAATTATGAACAGACACTTCTCCAAAGAAAATACTCAGGAGAGAATTCAAAGATGGCGGAATAGGCAGAAGGATTGCACAGACCCTCTTCAACAAAGAAAAGGGAAACCAATTAATACAGACACAGAAGATAATCTTGGACCCCTGAGCCTTGAAGGAA
>NW_006921702.1:1884596-1885224 GCF_000298275.1 Orycteropus afer afer | reverse complement strand
AACCAACAAACACATGAAGAAATGTTCATGATCATTTGCCCTAAGAGAGATACGCATCAAAACAACCATGAGATACCATCTCATCTCATCATTAATAACAATGTTCAACAAGACAGAAAATAACAAATGCTGATGAGGATGTGAAGATATTAGGACTCTCATACATTGCTGGTTGGGACTGTAAAATGATACACCGCTGGGGAAGTTGGTACTGTGATTGCTTAAAAAGTTAGAAACAGAAATATCATTCGATCCAGCTATCCCAGTACTAGATATATATCCTAAAGAAGGGTGAGGCAGGACATGAACAGACATATGTACGCCTATGTTAATTGCAGCACTATCTACAATAGCAAAGAGATGAAAATAACCTAAGTCCCCATAAACTGAGGAATGGATAAACAAACTGTGGTACATAAACACACTGGAATACTAAGCAACCCTAAAGAATAATGTAGAATCTGCAAAACAATGCATAACATTGATAAACTTGGTGGACATTATGCTGAGTGAAATAAGTCAATCACAGAATGACAAATATTGTATTACTTCACTCTTACAAAAATTTCAGCAAAATTTATGTATGGAAAATTTCTTTGTTGGTTATCTTGGATTAGACGGAATGTTC
>NW_006921702.1:1851692-1883815 GCF_000298275.1 Orycteropus afer afer | reverse complement strand
TTTTTTTTTTTTTTTTTTAAATAGTAATTTATTGTGTTCAGGTGAAAGTTTACATAGCAAATTAAGTTCTCAGTTAACAACTTTACAACTTTTTATGCAACTGTTCCATGATATTCTTTAGTGTTCACAATGTGTCAACATTTTAATTACTTCCATTCTGTTTGCTTTATTTCTGTTGTGCTAGTTTCTCTTCCCCTCCTTACCTTCTCATCTTTGCTTTTGGATAAATGTTTACATTTGGTTTCATATTTGTTTAAGGAAGAATATTATTCCCAGGTGATACTCATTTTATAAACCATCTATTAGTTAGCTGAAAAGATGACCTCCAGAAATAGCTTCAGTTCCAAATTCAAAGGTTATCTTAGGGCAATAGTCTCAGCGATTCTTCGAGTCTCTATTGTTCCAGTAGGTCTGGCCATTTTTAGGAATTTGAATTCCATTCTACATATTTCTCCCATTCTAACTGGGACTTTCTATTGTGACCTGGTAAGAATGGTCAGTAGAGATAGTCAGGCACCATCTAAGTCTTCTGGTGTCAGGTTATAAGAAGCTGTGGTTCATGTGGATGATTAGCCCTATGGACTAATTTTTTCTTTGAGAAATTGATTTCCTTCATTCTTGCTTTGTATGAGTTGTTGTTATGTACCGTCGAGTTGGATCCAACTTATAGTGACCCCTCCTTTCTTTTCTGAGGCAGTATCACTACGGAAGTAGGTTGCCCCATCTTCCTTCCGAGGAGTAGCTGGTGGGTTTGAACCGCCAGCCTTCTGGTTAGCAGTCAAGTGCCTTAGGCACTATGCTACCAGAGCTCCTTTGTATGAGTAGAGGTCAATAATTGTATTTTAGATGGTCACTCACAAATGTTTAAGTCTCCATATGCTACTCACCAAACTAAGATGTAGAACATTATCTTTATGAGCTACATTATACCAATTGACTAAGTTGTCACCAAAGAATCTAGTCCTAAACCTTTCAACCCAGTTAACCAATATTATAAGTTTTAGATATGTCTAGGAAGCCTTGGTAACTGTGCCCCTTACCTTGTTTTGATGGATATATATACAGCAGACACAGATGTGTATATTCTACAGATAACACCTATACATGCATGCACATTTACTTTCATATGCTTTCTTATACACATATGTGCATACATATCTATTTATGTAATCTCATATATTTTTTGGTTGTTGTTACAAAATTATACTTTATATTTATATTAAACTTTATAGCATTTACAGAAATTGACACTTTCCCTTGTGTACTTCTTACTATCTTCATTTAGCTTGGAAAGATTTTGCTGACTTCACCCATATTTGGTATTATTGCCTTTCCTGTTACCAAAAATAATACATGTGTACTATCTAGAAAGTGATTTCCTCTTCCTCACATGCCCATTCTTGTAACTTTCAAGGAATGTTGCTTTCTGTGTGTGATATTTGGAACTGTGTGTCAACTTGGCTGGACCCCAATTCTATGTGGTTTAAGCAATTGTGATGTGGGTTATTCCCATTATGGGATCAGATTATGTGCTTTGAGCAGCCAATTAATTGAAAGGAAGTTTACCTAGAGGTGTGGCCCGCTTCCCAATATATTTATGGGAAAAGAGACACTCATGTGTGGATTGGGATTCTGTTGTGCTGCCTGCACCTGTCCATGAGTGAACAATCCACCATTCGGCCTGGAGATGTTGGATTCATCATTTGTTGGAGTCAACAGCTGGTATACTGCCTGCAAACCTTGAGCTCATCAGCTGATTCAGCTTCATGAGTCAGGAAAAGCCTCCAGCTTTACTTTTGATCCAAGAACTTGGGACTTACCAGCTTCTATAAGTGTGTGTGCCATTTTCCTAAGATAAATTTCTCTTTCTCTCTCTCTCTCTCTCTCTCTAAGCATTACTGGTTATGCTTCTCTAGAGAACCCAGCCTAACACATTTGGTACTGAGAGGAGTTCTAGAGACAAAATCATAAGGATGGGCTTCCTAAATTTGTTCTCACTGATTCTGTTTTGGTTCTCCAATTTGATTAATCATAAAGGCACTGGTGACCATCCCTCTGTTAGTAAACAAAGCCCTGCTCATCTGTGGCATGAGGTGGCAATATTAATATGCAAAATAGCACCACCAATAGATCAAATATTTTTGAGAAGTGAGGCTCTGGTTGATTGCATATTTGATATTTTTCTGCAATTTTCTCAGCATGAGGAGTATAAGAAAGCTGGTTGGTTGGTCCTACTTATGCTAGACAAAGTGGTGAAAGAGAGAAATGAGTTCAGAGCTGCTGAGTCACAGTTTAAGTGCCATATAAAAACCTGAATGATTCCAGTTGTGCTCTGAAAGAAAGCCTTATTTCCTCTAGTAACAGAGTTGATATTGCCAAAAACCAAACCCAGAGTCTGGCTGAATTACAATGCCAATTAAATTGTCAACCCAGAATGGTGTGTGAAGTTAAAATGAGGGCACTGATAGGGAAAAAAATTGAATCCTAAAAACTGGAATGGGGACATATGGGTAGATAGTCAGGAAAATGAGGATATAGAGCCTGTAAATTCTGTTGAATTCCTCCCATCTGAAAGGATTACTATAAAAACACACCCCTTCCACCTTGGTTTGATGGGATTAACCCACCTGTTCCTGCTGGGTCATTGCCTGAGGCAGAGGCCATGGAAGACATTGCTGAATGTTCCCAAGAACTACCCAAACACCCATTGTTGCTGCTAGACCTATAACTAAAGTTAAGTCCAAGTGAGCCCCAAAAGGTGAAATACAAAGTGTGACTGAGGAGTTGTTACATTACATCCAAAAAGACCTACTTGATTTTGCAAATATGTACAGACAGAAACCTGTAGAATATGTGAATAAATATGGGAATGGATACTGAGGGTGTGGGATAGTGGTGCAAGGAATGTAACATTGGATCAGTCTGAGTTTATTGATTTAGGCCCACTAAGTACAGATTCTTCATTCAATGTTTCACCTCAAGAGGTTAGGAAATGATCTTATTGCTTATTTGGTTGGTTTACTGAAGCATGGGTTATGCAGTTGCCTACCTTAACTAAAGTTGAAGTACCAGACCTGCCTTGGTATAATGTAGAAGAAGGTCTCCAGAGGCTTAGGAAAATTGGTCTGTTATAATGGATTTATCAGATTAGACCCTTGGACTCAGAAATGGAGAGTCCAGAGCACACACCTTTTCACCAGTACAGTGAGGAATAAATTTGTGAAGGGAGCCCCAGCATCCTTGAAGACTGCTGTGATTGCTATTTTATGTAAGCCCAATTTGACAGTGGGAAATGCCCTAATTGAACTAAGACAATTCACTACTATGGGGCTGATTGGACCCTGTGGTAGTAGGGGCAAACTTGCAGCATTTAATTGACAAAGGCAAGGTGGGCATGGTCCCCATAATGGACAATAGATTCAGAACATTAATAAGAATACTCTGACTTGTGTGGAATTATGACATTGGCTACTTGGTCATGGTGTTCCTAGTAGTGAAATAGATGGTAAACTTACTAAATATTTACTTGATCTGTATAGACGGAAGAATTATAGGTCACGTGAACAGCAGTCTAGATTGAATTGCCAGAAAACATTGTCATGGCCTTTCAATCAATTCCCAGAGTTGAGTCAGTTTACAGACAACGACTTGAATGAAAATGAGGCTGGGTCCCTTTGAGGAATGACTTCACTCCCAGTACCATATTCTGTTCTGGTGACCTAGTGCAACTCTGACAGGATTATACCACAAATGGGATGGCTTGAACAAAGAGAAGTTTATTCTCTTACAGATATACCTATCTGTGTGCCCCTAGAGCCTGGCACTTTGAACTAGGACTCCTAGCCTCCCAAACCGTAACAGAATAAACCCCTGTTTGTTCAAGCCATCCCATTTGTGGTATATTCTTGTCAGAGTGGCACAAGGTAACCAGAAGAGAAATAATGAGACTTTTGGGGGATTATTGGACACTAGCTCTGAACTAACACTAACTAACACCAGGAGACCCAAAGTGCCATTGTGGCCCAACAGTCAGAGTGGGGGCATATGGAGGTCAAGTTATTGATGGAGTCTTAGCTAAGGTGCATCTCAGGTGGGTCCAATGTGCCCCCAAACCCATCCTATAGTGATTTCCCCAGTTCCAGAATGCATAATTGAAATAGATGTACTGAACAATTGGCATAATTCCCACACTGGGTCCCTGACATGTGGAGTAAGGGCCATTATGGTAGGAAAATCTAAATGGAAGCCATTAGAACTGCCTCTACCTACAAAAATAGTAAACCAAAAGCAATACAGCATCACTGGAGGGATTGCAAAGATTACTGCCACCATTGAGCACTTGGAGGATGCAGGGGTGGTGATTCTCACCACATCTACATTTAATTCACCTATTTGGCCTGTGCAAAACGAAGATGGATCTTGGAGAATGACAGTAGATTATCATAAACTTAATCAGGTGGTGACTGCAATTGCAGCTGCTGTTCCTGATGTGGTTTCATTGCTTGAGCAAATTAGTACATCTCCTGGTACTTGGTATGCAGCTATTGATCTGGCCAATGCCTTTTTCTTGATACCAATTTCAAAGAACCATCAGAAGCAGTTTGTTTCAGCTGGCAAGGCCAACAGTATAATTTTGCAGTCCTTCCTCAGGGTTATATCACCTCCCCAGCACTGTCATAATTTAGTCTGTACAGATCTTGATAGCTTTTCCCTTCCACAAGACATCACACTGGTCCATTATATTGATGATATTATGCTGATTGGACCTAGTAAGGAAGACTTGATATATTGATGACTTATCGATGACTAGGCTTATTGGTGAGACATCTGCATGCTAGAAGGTGGCAAATAAACTCAACAAAAATTCAGGCACTTTCCACCTCAGTGAAATTTCTAAGGGTCCAGTGGTGTGGGGTATGTTGAGATATCCATACTAAAGTGAAAGATAAGCCATTGTACCTGTCTTCCCCCACAACTAAAAAGGAGGCACAATGTTGGATTTTTGAAGAAATACAACCCTCATATGAGTGTGTTCCTTAGGCCTGTTTATCAAGTGAATTGGGAAGTGGCTAGTTTTGACTGGGGCCCAGAACAACAGAAGGCTCTGCCATAGACTCAGGCTGCTGTGCAGGCTGCTCTGCCACTTTGGCCATATGATCTAGCTGATTCAATGGTGCTTGAAGTGTCTGTAGCAGATAGAGAAGCTGTTTGAAGTCTTTGGCAGGTCCCTAGTAGTTAATTGCAACACAGACCCTCGGAATTTTGAAGCAAAGCCCTGCCATTCTCTGCAGGTAACTACTCTTCTTTTGAGAAACAGCTTTTTGCTTCTTACTGAGCTTTAGTAGAGACTGAATGCCTAACCATGGGCCACCAAGTGGCCATGAGGCCTGAGCTGCCCATCATGAACTGCGTGTTGTCTGACCCACAGAGTCATAAAGTTGGATGTGCACAGCAGCACTTCATTAAATGGAAGTGGTATAGCAGAGATTGGGCTTGAGCGGGACCTGAAGGCACAAGTAAGTTGCATGAGGAAGTGGCTCAAATGCCTATGGTCACCACTCGAGTCACATTACCTTCCCTCTCTCAATCTGTACCTGTGGCCTCATGGGGAGTTCCTTATGGTCAGTTTACTGAGGAAGAGAAAACTCTTGCCTGTTTTGCAGATGGTTCTGCATGATACACAGGCACCACTCGAAAGTGGACAGCAGCAGCACTGCAGCCCCTTTCTGGGACTTCCTTAAAGGACAGTGGTGAAAGGAAATCCTCCCAATGGGCAGAACTTGGAGCTGTGCATATGGCTGTTCATTTTGCATGGAACAAGAAATGACCAGATGTATGATTGTATACAAATCCATTGGCTGTGGCCAATGGCTTGGCCAGCTGGTCTGGGACTTGGAAGGAGCATGATTGGAAAATTGGTGACAAGGATGTATAGAGAAGAGGTATGTAGATAGATATATCTGATATTTGTGTCTCATGTGAATGCCCACCAAAATGTGACCTCACCAGAAGATGAGTTTAACGATAAGGTAGATAAGATGACACATTCAGTGGAAACCAGCTGTCCTTTTTCCCCAGCTACTCCTGTCATGAGGAGCTCTGGTAGTATAGTGCCTAAGGAACTTGATTGCTAACCAGAAGGCTGGTAGTTCAAACCCACTAGACACTCTTCAGAAAGAAGTTTGGGCAATCTACTTCCATAGTGGTACTGCCTTGGAAGCCCAAGGAGGGGTCACTATGAGTCAGGTCTGACTCAAAGGCACATAAGAACAACAACTCCTGTCAATGTTCAATGGGCTCATGAACAAAGTGGCCATGGTGGCAGGGATGGAGGTTATGCATGGGCTCAGCAACATGGACTTCCACTTACCAAGGCTGATTTGGCTACTGCCACTGCTGAGTGCCCAATCTGCCAGCAGCAGAGGCCAATACTGAGTCTGTGATATGGAACTATTCCTTGGGGTGATCAGCCAGCAACCTGGTGGTGGGTTGATTATGTTGGACCACTTCCATCATGGAAAGGACAGTGTTTTGTTCTTACTGAAATTTATGCTTATTCTGGATATGGATTCATCTTCCTTCCACACAAAGCTTCTGCCAAAACTACCATCTGTGAACTGACAGAATGCTTTATCCACCATCATGTTATCCCAAACAGCATTGATTTGGATCAAGGGACTCACTTCATAGCAAATGGAGTATGTCAATGGGCATATGCTCATGGAATTAACTGGTCTTACCATGTTTCCGATCATTCAGAAGCAGCTGGCTTGACAGAATGATAGAATGGCCTACTGAAAACACAACTATGGCACCAGCTAGGTGGCAATGCCTTGAAGGGTTGGGGCAGTGTTCTCCAGCAGGCTGTATATGCTCTAAACCAGTATCCAATATATGGTGCTGTTTCTCCAATAGCCAGGATTCACAGATCCAGGAAGCAAGGGATGGAAATAGAAGGGATACTGCTCACTATTACCCTAAATGACCCACTCAATTTTTTTTTTTGCTTCCTATCCCTGCTACCCTATGCTCTGCAGGTCTACAGATCTTAGTACCAAAGGGAGGAACACTCCCACTTGGAGGCAGAATAATGATTGCACTGAACTGGAAGTTAAGAATGCCACCCAGCCATTTTGGCTTCCTCATGCCTCTGCATCAACAGACTAAGAAGGGCATTACTGTACTATCTGGTGTGATAGATCTTGATTACCAAGGGGAAACTGGATTGACATGACATACTGGAGGTAAAGAAGAATATGTATGGAATACAGGAGATTATTTAGGATGTTTCTCAGTACTGCCATGCCCTGTGATTGATGTCAATAGAAAATTATAGCAATCCAATTCTGATATGACTACTAATGGCCCAGAGCCTTCAGGAATGAAGGTTAGTGTCACCCCACCAGGCAAAGAACCATGGCCAGTTGAGGTGCTTGCTGAGGGCAAGGGAAATACAGAATGGGTGGTGGAAGAAGGTAATTCTCAATATCAGCTATGACCACATGACTAGTTGCAGAAATGAGGACTGTGATTATTATATTTCTTCCTTGCATATGTCTATCACATATTTTTGTTTCCTTCTATTATGAATTGTGAAATGTAATCAAGGTTAATGCATTTCAATTGTACGTGGGTTGGTGTATCATGTTAGATGCAAATTTGACTTTATAATTGTCCTTATTTAGAGATTATATATGGTTAAGAAGATGTGTGGGAGCTCTGGTACCATAGTGTCTAAAGCACTTGACTGCTAACCAGAAGAAGAGTGGTGGTTCAAACCCACCAGCCATTCCTCAGAAGGAAGGTTGAGCAATCCATTTCCGTAGTGATACAGCTTTGGAAACCTAAAGAGGGGTCACTATGAGTCAGGTCCAACATGATGGCACATAATAGCAACAACAATAAGAAGATGTGTACAACTGCCAAGTTGACAAGGGGTGGACTGTGATAGTTAGAGCTGTGTGTCAACTTATCTGGACCAAAATTTTATGGGGTTTAACCAAGTGTGATGTGGGTTATTCCCATTATGGGTTCAGATTATATGTTTTGAGCAGCCAATCTGCAGAAAGGGAGTTTTCCTAGGGGTGTGGCCTGCTACCAATATGTTTATGGACATCCTGGGAAAAGAGACACTCTTTTGTGGATTGGAATACTGTTGTGTTGCCTACAACTCTCTGTGAGTGAACAATACACCGTTCGGCCTGGAGATCTTAGATTCATCATTCGTTGGAGTCAACACCCAGTATACTGCCTGCCAACCTTGAGTTTATCAGCTCCTGCAGCTGGATGAGTTGGAAGAAACCTCCAGCTGGACATTTGATCCAAGAACTTGGAATTTGCTAGCTTCTACAAGTGTATGAGCCATTTTCCTAAGATAAATTTATCTTTCTCTCTCTCTCTGTATAAGCTTTACTGGTTTTGCTTCTCTAGAGAACCCAGACTAACACACTGTGTATTTACTCTTGACATTTTATAATAGTACATATTTGTCCTTTTGTGATTGACTTCTTTAACTCAGCATAATGTCCTTTAGACTTATCCCTGTTATAAAATGTTCCATGTACTCCTCATTACTCTTTAGAGCTATGTAGTATTTTACTGTATGTATGTACCACAATTTGTTTATCCATTTATCCTTTGATGTGCACTTAGGTTGTTTCTATCTTTTTGCTATTATGAATAATGCTATAACAAACATAAGTGTATGTATGTCTATTTGTGCCACTACTCATATTTCTTAGATATGTATTTATTAATGGGATTGCTAGATTATGAAATATTTCTATTTCTAGCCTTTTAAGAAAGTGTTATACTGTTTTCTACAGGGATTGTGCCATTTTACAATCCCATCAGCAATGGGATTCTTCACATATTTGCCAGCATTTGTTATTTTTACTTTTGTTATTATTATTATTATTATTATTAGCATTTTGTCTGAGGTGAGATGGTATTTCTTTGTAGATTTTTTTTTTTTTTAATTGTGCTTTAGGTACAAGTTTTAAGAGCAGAGATTGTTTTACACTCAACATTTTGTGCACCTTTAGTTTCACTCCCCATTTACCATCCCCAACCCTAACCCAGTTTCCTCCCCTCCCTTCCTGGTAACCCCTACCTTGTGCCCTTCATATCTATACATTCCTGTGTGTCTTGCATTTTCTCCATGAAAATGTTGCACCTCTGGTGCCCCGTGGTTGATTGCTCGAAGAGTTGCACTTCCATAGAATGTGTGGGTGCATATCCCTGGGTTGAGTGGTGTATGTGTACATCTTATTTACTATTGGGCTGAGAGTCAGCTTCTATGAGTGAATTTTATTCCAGGCCCAAAATGTATCTCAGGGCCATAGGATTAAGGGTCTCACCATTGCTGTTTTGATGTGCCTCTCTCTAATGGGTTCAGTCTTTGCAGAAGGACATCACGTTTGATAAAGTAGAAGGTCAGCAAAAAAGGAGAAGACCCTCAATGATATGGATTGACATGGTAGCTGAAAAATGGACTCAAGCATAACAAAAGTTGTGAAGATGGTTCACAACAATGCAGTAATCCATTCTGTTGTACATAGGGTCACCATGAGTCAAAACCAACTCAACAGCATTTAACAACAACATTGACTGATGATTGCAAGCATCTTTTCATGCATTTGTTGTCCACCTAAATGCTTTCATTAGTGCAGTTTCTATTCATATCCTTTGACTATTTTTCAATTTGATTATTTTCATTTTTTTGTTGAGTTATTTAACTGTTTTACATATTTTAGAGATTAGACCTGTATCAGATATGCTATTGCTGAAAAACTTTTCCCAGTATTTGGGTTTTATTTTTACTCTCGTGGTAAAGGTTGTTTTTTTTTTTTTTAATAAACATAAGTATTTGATTTTGAGGAAGTCACAGTTAGCTAATTTATCTTCTGTCATTCATGTATTTTTAGTTGTGAAAAGAAATACAGACAAATAAAATATCCACCAAATATTTATATGGGTACATACATGTATGAATGCATGAATCACCAGCTTTTATTTATCTAGAATTTTCTTTTCATAATTATTTTCATTACTCAAATTAGCTAAGGTAGAGATTTACTTTTGCACTTATTATTAATGAAGATTCATATAATATTCCTATGAGAGAGACTTTTCAATGTTTCATATAATATAAAAACAAACCAACCCATTGCTGTTGAATCAATTCTGATTCATGGGGACCTTATGTATTACACAGTAGAAATCTGCATTTTATTGTTTTCAAGGACTTGAACTTTTATTAGCACACTGCCAGGTCTTTCTTTTTAGGTGCTTTTGGCTAGAGTAGAACCTCTAACCTTCCTGTTAGTAGTCACTCACTTAGCCATTTAAGTAACCTAGGTAATTCTTACATAATATATTTAAGGTTTTTGGCATTGATAAAAAGTAAACAAGATTTGGCATTAGAAGAGTCAGATTTAAATTTCTAGTTTTTCCTGAGCTCACTGTGTTATAACCCAGTTAAATCAATCTCTTGGAGCCTCTATTTCATTGTTGAATTAGAGATGAGAAGGATCCCTGTCTTTACAATTTTTAGTATTCACACTCATTGTGATTGTGAATAAGAGTCAATCAGGCTTCTTTCAAACTCACACATTAAGTATTTTCCTTGTATATGCCTAAGTTGACATATCCATCTTGGATTCTGAATAAAATAAATACTGAATAATTCAGTAAATAATTACTGAATAGTTATCTGGACTAAAGATATAAGAACATATAGATATGTTCCTCTAATGCATTGTTAAAATAAACACAAAACAAACCAAATTAAAAAAAAATGTGAACCTAAAAAAACCACCTGACACATTAAAAATTTGTATTCCAAGCCCTATCTGAATTCTTGACATATAGAATTGGTGAGCATAATAAATTTTTGGGTGATTTAACTGAGTTTAGGGTAATTGGTAACACAGTACAAAAGAATGACAAAATATTTCAATGCCTGGAAGAAAGTAAAGACATAGAAATGCCTAAAACACATGGTAGTGGCTTTGGAACTTAGATATGTGCAGAAGTTGAAAGGCTACCAGTACCTTCTGCAGGAGCTTCATAGGCTTTGAATACATTATTGGTGAGGGCTTAATGAAATGTGTAGGAAATGTTGGAATCTAGAAGAAAGGGGAACTTTGTTAAATGGTGGTAGAAAATTTAGTGACATTGTTTTTTGCAGTGAAATGGAAAATAGAATATGCACCAAATTAGCTGAGTGATCTAAATAAGGATATTTGCAACAATAGTGTTTAGATTGTCACCTGGCTTCATCTAACTGCTGCCATAAAATACAAATGGATTTGCAGAGTTCACAAATCAAAATAGGATTTTCTCCCACCCATTTCAGATGGCAAGTGATAATAAAATTTAGAAATGGTTTCTGGAAATATAATTCTGGGTACTGTCAGAAAAATATAATCTAATTATGAAATCAAGGATGTAATTATAAATCTCGTTGTTAAGACCACAGAAAGATTTTCAGTGGTGCGTGTAAATTTGTTTCAAAAGAACAAAGGTCTTAATAGCATCCCTATAAAAAAAAAAAAAAAACACAAAACTCACTGCCCTTGAGTTGGATCTGACTCATAGCGACCCCTCCTTGTGTTTCCGAGGTGGTACCACTACAGAAGTAGATTGCCCAGCTTCCTTCCGAGAAGTGGCTGGTGGGTTTGAACGGCCAGCCTTCTGGTTAGCAGTCAAGTGTCTTAGGCACTATGCTACCAGAGCTCCAGACCTCTTTATTAAACAATAGGACTTCAAAGAATCTTATGGATGTTTGTTGTACAACAGCCTTACGGGGAATTAAGGTAGAGAAAACCTTGTCTTGAAAAATGTTGTAGGTGTTGATGTTGTTTAATAGAGTGAATAATACTTTGTTTCATAAAAATCTGACACACAATTTAAAGAAAGTATATTATCTCTGACTGATAACACAGAGGAACAGTATGAAATAAAAATAATAAGCCTTTGGACTTTCAAACTTATGAGGATAGAAATCAGGCTGAGAAAACTACCCAGCTGTCAATGTGGACTACATTTTATGGAAAAGGAAGATTAATTCAGAAGGCTAAATCAAAGGTCTAGAGATTGGGACCAGATTGTCCAGAAAATGTGAGTGGTCATTTCCAGGCAGCAGAACTGAACACTAATCAGGAAATTAGCAATGTGTCTTTTAGTAGATTGTATGGATCCTGGGATTCTGCTTGTCTCCCTTTTGTCCCTTTTTGATGGAGATGTTAATAGATGTATTATATACACGTCCCACCTTTGTATGTAGGACGTGTGGGAGGACATTTGATAGTTCTTCAAATCAATCGAGCTGGACCTAAGGAAATGTACCCATGAAGTCTATCTGCACTTGAATTTAATTTGGATGGTGAGATCCAAGGTCTTGAGCCTGACTCTGATGTTGTAATGAGATGGAGTGCTGCGAAGGGGCGGGGACGGATCTTGACAAGAATTGAGCAATTTTCCCCTGTCTGTGAGAAGGCATGAAGGTTTTTTTTTTTTTTCTGAAATATAGGCTGTAGAAGAGAATATTTTCCAAAAATATCCACAGAAATATTTCCAGACTCATAACATTTTCCAAGATCTTGGTATTCCTTCATCAACAACTGGAGTCTAGTTTTTCTGCCCTTTAAACCTAGATAGGCTTTTGTAACTGGGACAATAAATAGAATACAGACAGAAAAGATACTATGACTTCCAAGATTAAGTTATATAGTGCAGTATGGCTTTCACCTTGCTTGTGGGACACACGCAAGTGGAATCAATTAGAAAGTTGTGAGATAGCCTAGGCAATACGGAAAGCTTATACATAACTGTTCCAACTGACAGCCTCAGTTAAGATCCTGTTAACAATTTTGTTTTGGGCACAGTTTAACTCTATATGAAACTGCCAAATCAGTTTGCCATTCATATTCCCTCTAACAATGTATAAGTCTTCTGTTTACATTTTAACCAACATTTCTTATATTCAACCTTTTAAATTTTTAGCCAGTGTGGTGGTTGCCAAATTAGCAATGTGTCTTGCTTATATGTTTGGTCAATTTCAGACTTCAGAGGTTTGTAAAAACTTCATCTTTGGATTTAATTGTTGGTAGATAATTTTAATACTAGTAGTATTAAATCGTCTTTCTCGTAGACATGTATATTATCCTATCACTGACAACATTATATTTCAGGATAGACCTTGAAAAGTTCTTTTTGGTTATGTATGCAACACCATTCCTCTTCAGTTTGTAATTTCTGGCATAGTCTCATATGATTGTCCCATTCAAAATGACCATTTCTTCTCACTGAAAAAAAAAAATCTCACTGCCATAGAATCAGGTCCAACTCATAGTGACCCCTTCCTGGGTTTTCAAGGTGGTATCACTACAGAAGTAGATTGTCCAACCTTCCTTCTGAGGAGTGGCTGGTGGGTTTGAACCACCAGCCTTCTGGATAGCAGTCAAATGCCTCAGGCACTACCCCATCAGGGCTCCTTTCTTCTCATTAATGCCTACTAGATCTATCTTTATGCATTATATTTCATTTGTTACAACTTCCCTTTTCCTGGATACATAATTTGTACATCCATGTTTTAATTATTAATGGATGTTTGTAGCTCTTTCTTTTTATTTTGAATATTTCCTCATCAGCAAATGAAGGTCCTAGCTTCACTCCACTCACATCATTAAGGTCAGTTCTACTTCGAGGAGGCAGCACTAATATAGTTGCATTTTGAGTGCTTTCTAATTCAAAGGGTTCATTACCTGGCACTGTATCAGATAGTGTTTCACTGATATTCATAAGGTTTCAATGACCAGTTATTTCAGATGTGAACTGCCACATCCTTCTTCCTAGTCTGTCTTAGTTTGGAAGCTCCACTGAAAGGGGTCCAGCATGGGTGACCCTGCTGGTATTTCAAATACTGGTAGCATAGCTTCCATATCACAGCAAACAAGTCAGCTACCACACTACAATAAAATGATATTCCTCACTCTAGATATATGCCCAATTATGCTAAACTAGTTGCGATTTCTTGAATGAACCAAAATGTTCCATAATTTTGTACCTTAGCCACGAAGAGGGGAGAAATAATAAGATGCTAATGGAAAAATCTGTGCTTAAACCCACAAGCTGCTCTGTGGAATAAAGATGTGGCAGTCTGCTTCCATAAAGATTACAGTCTTGGAAACCCATAATGTGGCTCTATCCTGTCCTATAGCATCATTATGAGTTGGAGTTAATGGCAACAGATTTATGCTCAAATTGATCAATCTTTCTCTTTGTGGTTTAAGTTTTTATACCTTTTTCAAAAAAAAAAACATTTTCATTGCTCAAAGTTATAAAGATATTCAGCTTTGTTTTCCTAACATTTTAAAGCTTAATTTTTCATATCTGTATCTTTAACAAACTCGGTATTTTATTTTTTGTATATAGGATGAAATAAGGACAATTTTATCTTATTTTCTTCATATTGGTAGCCAACTTTTCCAGTCATAATTCTGTTTCTAAAATTCATTAATATAATTTCTTCCCTAGATTACAGTATAGGATACCACGCCAATGAAATTCTGCATGCTTTACTATTCCTAGATCTTTTAAAAAAAAAAAAACTCTTAAAGTGTCCTGTTAACTGGATATTTTGGAGCAATGTTCTTCTTTCTATGTTCAGCATATTCATTTTATTACCAGTTTCTACGTAATCACAAATAACAGTTGAATTTTATCAAGTCTTTCATTATAATCTATTGAGATTTGATATTTTGTCTCACATATATTTAATTGGTTATCAGGAAAAACTAGTCCTTGGAGAGGGGCTATATTTGTTTAAAATAGAGGACAATGAAAAAAAGGAAGACCTTCAACAAAATGGATTGACACTATGACTGGAACAATGGGCTCAAGAATGATGATGGCACAGGACTAGGTGGTATTTCATTCTTTTGTACATAGGGTTGCTATGAGTTGGAACTGATTTTAAGGCATCTAAACACAATATATTTCTACATTATATATTATAATTTATTATGGGTTTTTTTTTTTTAGTTTTAAGGAGTTTTCTTTTTATATTCTGAATAATATATTCAAAAGAGAACATATAAAATATATTACTTCTTAATGAATAATACTTACAAGAACAAATGAGGGCCTAAAAACTACTGGAAGATATTTAACATATTAAAGTCTTTGAATACTAAGGAATCATTTTCCTTGTAAGGAAATTAAGAGAATACCTAATGTGCAGATATTAAAAATGAGAGAAGTGTAGATTCTACGGAAGTGTAGATTCTACGGATATGAAAAGAACTATTAGGGAGGTTTATAAATAATTTTATGCATATAAATTTTTAAAAATTAAATGTATAATATCTTTTTTTTGTGTATGAAAACAATATTGTGCACGATGTCTTGAAAGTCATAAACTACAAAATGTCACTCAAAAATATTTATATGACCTGTTGTTGTTGTTGTTATGTGCTGTCGAGTCAGACCCGACTTATAGCAACCCCTCCTTGGGTTCCCGAGGCAGTATCACTATAGAAGTAGATTTCCCCATCTTCCTTCCAAGGAGTGGCTGGTGGGTTTGAACCACCAGCCTTCTGGTTAGCAGTCAAGTGCCTTAGGCACTATGCTACTAGAGCTCCTTATATGACCTGAGGAACTCATATTTGTTAAATAAATAGAATTTTTACTTTAAAAACTTACCACAAATAACCTTCCAGACAGAAGTTTCTTTGTGGTAAGTTTTTAAACTAAAAATTGTGCTACATAGTGTGGGAAGATGAGCCCCTCCGGTCTGTAAAGAAGATTTCTTTACTGGTGAAGCTAACCAAATATTTATGGAATAAATAACACTAACTCTCAAAACAAGCAAGCAACAAAAATAAACAAGAAATTATTCCAGAGAATCAAAGAGAAGTTAATACTTCCCAAGTTATTCTGTAAGACCAAACCTGACAGACATTTTAAGAAGGGGGAAAAAGAATAAATAAAAGCTTTTATGAACTAGATTCACTAGGCCCACCCAAATTTTTAGTCAATCAAATACATTTAATTGGAATACTTAATAAAATAAGGTATATCATCACACCATTAAAATAATAAGGCAACTCTATAAATGCTTATATGGAAACTGAAAGAAGCAAGGTATAATACATGTCTACATGTGTCATTATTTTGGTAAGTATATATATATAAAGAAGCCAAACTCACTGCCATTGAGTAATTTATGACTCATAGTTACCCCATTGGGTTTCCGAAGCTGTAAATCTTTATGGAAGTAGATAGCCCAATAGAGATATTTGTATACACACATATGTGTAAACATGTAAACTATCTATGGAAGAATACACACATACACACGCACAGAAACCTAGTGAGGTATATATATATATATATAAAATTTTAAGATGGCAATTTATGTATTGACGATTCTTGTAAGAGGCTGTGGTGAGCCAGCCTTGGGAGAAGAGGATGGTGGAAGTTTGTGTACATTGAGGCAGGCTGTGGTGAGCCAGGCCTGGGAGCAGAGGAAATGGGTGTTTGTGCCCCAGAGGCAGTACAGGTAAACAAGGAGAGTGGAGAAGATCAGGAAATGAGCAGAGCAGTTTGGAACAGCTAAAGGAAACAAACCTGTCTGTCAGTTTGCCATACTGTGGTGGTTTGAGTGTTGTTGTGAGGCTGGAGGCTATGCCACCAGTGTTTCAAATACCATCAGGGTTACACGTGGTGGAGAGGTTTTATCAGAGCTTCAAGACTAAGACAGGCTTGGAAGAAGAAAAATGTCATCCACTTCTCATAGAAATGGCTAGTGCAAACCTTATGAATAGTAGTGAAATACTCTCTGATATATTACTAAAAAATTTTATGAATAGCCCTGAAACATTGTGCTACATAGTGTGGGAAGATGAGCCCCTCAGGTCAGAAGGTACTCAAAATATGACTGGAGAAGAGCTGTCTCCTCAGAGTAAAGCTGACCTTATTGATGTGGATAGAGTAAAGCTTTTGGGACCTCCATTTGCTGATGTGGCATGTCTCAAGATGAGAAGAAATAGCTGAAAAAAAATAATAATAAATAATAATAATCAGAACAAGGAATGTACAAAGTATGAATCTAGGAAAATCGCAAATTGTCAAAAATGAAATGGAACACATAAAGATCAATATCCTAGGTACTAGTGAGCTGAAATGGACTGGTTTTGGCCTTTTTGAATCAGAGAACCATACAATCTACTATGTCGGGAATGACAAATCAAAGAAGAATGACGTGACATTCATCATTACAAAGAATGTTTCAAGATCTATCATAAAGTACAATGCTGTCAGTGACAGAATAATATCAATATGCCTACAAGGAAGGCCAGTTAATACTATTATTATTCAAATTTAGATATCAACCACCAAAGCCAAAGATGAGGAAATTAAATATTTTTACCAATTTCTGCAGTCTGAAATTGACTGAACATACCATCAATGTGTGTTCATTATCACAAGTGATTGAAATATAGAGTTGGAAACAAAGCAGAATCACTGGTAGTTGGAAAAGATGGTCTTGATGATAGAAATAACAATGGATAGAATAACACATAATAGAATTTGGCAAGACCAATGACTTATTCATCACAAAAACCTTTTCAGCAACATAAAGAGCAGCTATACACATGGACTTCACCAGATGGAGTACACAGAAATCAGACTGACTACATCTGTGGTAAGAGGTGATGGAAAGGCTCAATATCCTCAGCCAAAACAAGGCTAGGAACTGATAGTGGAACAGACCATTAACTGTTCATATGCACATATAAGTTGAAGTTGAAGACAATTAAAACAAGTCCACGAGAGCAAAAATATTACCTTGATAATATTTCTCCTGAATTTAGAGACCATTTAAAGAATAGAGCATTGAGAAAACTGTTGAAGATTTGTTAAAAGGAAACTTTCCTAATATCATAAAAGATGAGAATATATGCATTCAAGAAGCTCAACAAAACCCTAATCAGGGGTAGACTCAGAAAAGAAAATGACCAAGACATATCATAAACAAACTTTCCAAAATCAAAGAGGAAGAAAGAATACTGAAAGTACTTTGCAAAAAAGAAAAGTTACCTCCAAAGAACTAATAAAACTAAGCTCTGATTACTAGGCAGAAACCAGGCATGCAAGAAGGCAATCAGCTGGCATACATAAAACACTGAAAGAGAAAAAAAAAAAAATCCCAATCAAGTATTATATACACAGAAAAAATTTCCCTCAAATATGATGGCAAAATTTGAACATTTGCATACAAAGAAAAATTAGAGGAATTTCTAAAACCCAGACCAATATTATAAGAAATAGTAAAATGAGTTATTTGGACAGAAAAAAAAAAAAATACCAGTAGACAACAATCTGATATTAAAACACATGAAAACATCACCCAGAATCCACCATAGATATAGAGATGTCCAAACTAAAATAAACCTACAAGACTGCAAATAAAGAACTAGATACATCAGTTTATAAATAAAGGCAATTACAAAGCATAAAGAGGGAATAATTGATGCATGTATAGAACTTCCAAATGGAGAAAAGGGCAGATGATATTATAATGGAATGCATTATGTCAAAGTTGGGGAGAAAATAATAAACCACAGGGTAATCTCAAAGAAGATTAATGAATATTCTCATCAAAATAAAAAGAGAAAAATTAAAAAAAATCTAAAAATCATTAAACAATAGCAACAAAGGTAATTATAAGAAAATCTATAAAGAAAATTAACTTAGCCTGTAAAACTATGTGGAGCACATAAAAAAAAAATAGAAAGAGTCAAACTTAACACTTTAAACCAACTTCTCCACAATTAGGAAAAGAACAGCGAGAAAAGCCTACAGTCACCAGAAGAAAGGAAATAATAAAGATTTGAGCAGAAATCAACAAAACAGAAAATAGAAGGGCAATAGTAAAAATCAACAGGACCAGAAGTTGATTTTTTGAAAAGATAAAAAAAAAAAAAAAAGACAAACTAATGGCAAATTTAACAAAGGAAAAGAGGGAGAGGACACAAAAAACATGGATAAGAAATGAAATGGGTGACATCACAACAGAACTAACTGAAATAAAAAGGATAACATCAGGATACTATGAAGAACTGTATTCCAATAAATTCAAAAATCTGGAAGAAATGGACAGATTTCTATAAACACACCACTAACCTAAACTAACACAGACTGATGTGGAGAGTTCAACAGCTATATCACAAAAGAAGAAATTGAACAGTTCATTAAAAAATTACCAACAGAAAAAAGTCCTGGCCCAGATGCTTTCAGTGGAGAATTCTATAAAACATTCAGAGAAGAAGTGATACCGATCCTACTCAAAGTATTCCAAAACATAGAAAAGGATGGAATCCTCCCTAACTCATTTTATGAAGCAAGCATAACCTTGAAACCAAAACCAGGAAAAGACATCACTCAAAAGGAAAACTACAGACCAATATCCCTCATTAATATAGATACAAAAATCTTCAACAAAATCCTAGCCAATGGACTCCAACAACATATCAAGAATCATTCATTATGACCAAGTGAGATTCATATCAGGTATGCAAAAATGGTTCAACATTAGAAATACAATCAACGTCATCCACCATGTAAATAAAACAAACAAGAAGAACCACATGATCATAAGGATAAAATCCAACACCCATTCCTGATCAAAACTCTCAGCAAAACAAGAATAGAAGGAACATTCCTCAACAAAATAAAGGGCATCTATGTGAAACCAACAGCCAAAATTATTCTCAATGGAGAGAGACTGAAACCATTCCTCTTCAGAATAAGAACCAAACAAGAATGCCTGCTATCACCACTTCTATTCAACATTACACTGGAAGTCCTAGCCAGGGCCATAAGGAAAGAAAGGGAAGTAAAGATATCCAGATTGGTAAGAAAGAAGTCAAACTATCTCTATTTGCTGATGATGATTCTATACTTAGAAAACCCAAGAGACTCAGTCGACAATCTACTAGAACCAATTGAGAGATTTAGTGTCATGGCAGGATAAAAGATCAGCATTCAAAAATCAATTGGATTCCTCTACATCAGCAAAGAGATTGCTGAGAAAGAAATAAGGAAATCAATACCATTTACAATAGCTACCAAAAAAATAAAATACGTGGCAACAAATCTTCCCAGGGAAACAAAAGACCTGTACAAAGAAAACTATAAAGAAATACTTCAAGAAACCATAAGAGATCTACATAAATGGAACATCTCATGCTCGTGGATAGGAAGATTGAAAATTGTGAAAATGTCAGTTCTACCCAAAGCATTCTATACATTCAATGCAATCTCAATCCCGATCTCATCAACATTCTTTAAGGATATGAAAAAGCCAATCACTAACTTTACGTGGAAAGGAAAGAGACCTTGGATAAGCAAAGCACTATTGAAGAAGAAGAACAAAGTAGGAAGTCTCACACTGCTGGATCTCAAAACCTACTATAGAGTAACAGTAGTCAAAACTGCCTGGTATTGGTTTAATGACAGACACATAGACCAATGGAATAAAATAGAGAACCCAGAAATAGATCCATCAACCTATGGTCCGCTGATCTTTGATGAAGAGCCGAAAGCCATTAAATGGGGAAGAGAATGTTTGTTTAATAAGTGGTGCTGGCAAAACTGGAGATCCATTTGCAGAAAAATGAGACAAGATCTGTACCTCACACCATACACAAAAAAATGAACTCCAGATGGATCAAAGACTTAAATGTGAAACCTAAAACTATAGAGTTCCTCAAGAAAAAACTAGGGGCAAATTTAGGGGCCCTGATATATAGCATAAATATACTATCAAGCATAACACAAAATGCACAAACAGCAGAAGAGAAAGCAGATGATTAGGACCTTCTAAAAATTAAATTTGTATGTGCTTCCAAAGACTTCTCCAAAAGAGTCAAAAAAGAACCTACAGATTGGGAAGAAATATTTGGTAATGACATATCTGACAAGGCACTTACCTCTAGAATTTATAGAAAACTCCAACACCTCAATAACAAAAAGACAAATAATGCAATTAAAAAATGGGCAGAAGACATAGATACTTCACCAAGGATATTCAAGTGGCCAAGGAACATGAAGAAATGCTCACGATCATTAGCTATTAGAGAGATGCAAATCAAAACAACAATGAGATACCATCTTGTTCCATCACTAGTAGCAAGATTCAGCAAGGCAGAAAATAACAAATGCTGGCAAGGAAGTGGAGAGGTTGGGACTCTCGTACACTGCTGGTGGGACTAAAATAGTACAACCACTGTGGAAAGCAATATGGTGATTCCTTCAAAAGTTGAAATTAGAAATACTATTTGACCCAGCCTTTCCATTACTAGGTATATATCCTAACAAAGTGAGAGCCATGACAAGAACAGACATATACACACCCATGTTCATCACAGCACTATTTACAATAGCCAAAAGATGGAAACAACCTAGGTGTCCATCAACTGAGGAATGGATAACCAAACTATGGTACATACACACAATGGAATACCATGCAACCCTAAAGAATAATGTAGAATTTGCAAAACACCACATAACGTGGATGAACTTGGAGGACATTATGCTGAGTGAAATAAGTCAATCACAAAAGGACAAATATTGTATTAGTACATTATTGTAAAAGCCAAGGAAAAGTTTATCTATTGAAGGAAATTTTCTTTGTTGGTTACCAGGGGTGGAAGGGGAGAGGAAGAAACACTGTTAGATAGATAGAGATAAGTATTGATTTGGGTGAAGAGAAGGGCAATGTACCAAATGTGAGTGATCAATATGGTGGCATCAAGGAAGAGAAAGACATAGAGAGGTGCAGGGAGGTACAGAAAACAAAGATGAACCCTTTTTCACATACAGTACTGCATTGTCACTGAAGGCAAACATGGGTATACGCGTGGATAGATGGGTGGACAAGCTGAACTAGCAGGTGTATCTATGAAGTGGGGAGCATACCCAAGAATATGTATAGGGTTGGCAGACAATGATCCTATAAGTTTATGTGAATGATCAGAATTCCCAGGTGTATAGTAAAGCTGACAAGGGGCATGATTATAGTCACTGCTTGGTCACAGCCAGCTACCCAGGGGGATTGAGTAGTTGAACCTGTGGGCTGGAACCATAGTTGCAGGGACATCAAGCTCAATTGGCATAACACTGCAAAAAATATTGTTCCACTTCCTACTTTGGTGAGCAGCGACTGGGATCTTAAAAGCTTACAAGTTGCCATCTAGATGCAACAAAGAGTCTCTCCTCGTCCAGAGCAAAGAAGAATGAAGAAAACCAAAAATTCATGGAAACAATTAGTCCTAGTGACTGGTACACCATCCAATCTGCAGCTATATGACTACGAGACCAGAAGAACTAGATGATGCCTGGCTACCACTGTCAACCACTAGGAAGGGGATCTATGTAAGAGATCCTGGAGAGAGAGGGAGAACAATGTGGAACAAAACTCAAAATCATTTGGAGGAAAGAAAAAATGGGGGGATCAGGTTTGCTGGTCCAATAGAGCCTGGTGGAACCATTGAGACTATAGCCCCTAGCTGCCCTTCAGGTCTGGAATTGAACCCACACCTGTGGCTTCCAGTCAAGCAAAGGACAGGCACATGAGTTGAACATTTACTTGAGGTGGATACCCTCCTTGGAAAAAGCAATCATGGGAGAAAGAGGGGCTGGTTATGCACAGAGAGACAGCTTGGGCGGCAGGACTGCATGGAGGGATGGATGCAGGGAGGAGATAGCTATTGGGAGGAAGTGAGAGGAGAGCTGTTGCATTGTGGTAAATTGTGGTCAATGTCATGAGACAAAGTGTATGTGAACTGCTGTATAGAAAGTGAATTTGGTCTGTAAATTTTCACCCAAATTACAATTAAAAAAAAAACAAAAAAAAACAAGGTAAGAGCCATTCTAGCTAAATGATATATAGTCAAATAAATTATTCTTCTTTGGTAAAAAAAAAAAAAAAAAAAAAAAAAAAACTATATAGAACAAAGAAATCAGTAGTCTGTTACCCCACCACCACCCAACACACAAACACACACACACACACACACCAAAATGACAGCAAGAAATTCATACATGTTGATAGTTACACTGAGTGCAAATGGATTTAATATACTAATTAAGAGACAGAGAGTAGTAGAATGGATAAGATAGTGTGACCCATCAATATATAAGAGGCATATCTTAGACACAATGAGGTAAGGTAAAAATCAAAGGATAGGAAAACCTATATCAAACAAATAAAAAACAAAATGTGTAGGAGTGGCAATATTTATTTCTGATAAAATAGACTTTAAGGGAAAACCAAGCATAAGAAACAAGGAAGGACATTATATAATCATTGAAGTGTCAATCAAACTGGAGGACTTACCATAATAAATACCTACACATCCAAAAGAAAGAGCTTCAAGCTACATAAATCAAATACATAAATAAAATTTTAACAGAACTGAAAATGTTGTTGTTGTTGTTATATGCCATCAAGTCGACCTGACTCATAGCGACCCCTCCTTGGGTTTCCAAGGCAGTATCACTATGGAAGTAGATTGCCCCATCTTCCTTCCAGGGAGTAGCTGAACTGAAAATAGAAATAGATGATAACGAAGAACAGTAGGAGATTTTTAAACACCGTACTTCATAAAGCGCAGAAGAGTAAAAAGAAACTCACCAAAGACAAGAGTTAAACAACACAATTAAACAATCTGACCTCATAGACATATACACTAAACACCACCCAACAACATAATGTACTTTCTTTCCCAGAGCATGTGGAATTTTCTCCAGAATATTGTATTAGGCCATAAAGCAAGTCTCTATAAATTTAAGAACATCAAAATACTACAAAGTATCTTCTCAGATCACAGGACCATAATTAGAAATCAACAACAAGAAAATCAAGGGAAAAAATCAAATACATGGAAACTAAATAATTCTCTGCTTTATGAACTACTGGGTAATAGAAGAAATTAAATAAATAAATAAATAAATAAACTTTGAATCAAAATGAGAATGACAATAGAACATACCTAAACTTTTGGGAAACAGCAAAAGCCTCACTCAGAGGGAAATTTATAGCAATAAATGTACACATCGAAACAGAAGAAAGTTCCAAAATCAAAACATTAACTCAAAAATCCCAACAATTAGAAAAAAAAGCAGCAAGAATGCTGTTCTGGTCACTTAGTGCCACTCTGATAGGAATATAGCACAAATGGGATGGCTTGGACAAACAGGAATTTATTCTCTCACAATTTGGAGGCTATAAGTCCAAATTCAAAGTGCCAGGCTCTAGGAGCTATGTGAAAGCTCTTGACCTTGGGCTTCAACTCTGCCTCTTGCTCCTTGCCTCCTGAAGCTAGAGGCATCTCTTTACTCAGGAGCTACTGGCTGCTGAGGCTAATAAGCCTAAGTTCAACAAATAAAATGGTACAATCCTGATGTTACCAAAACACACAGCAGGCGATTAATTCAAGTCCATTGAAAGTCTCAAGGTCAGCTGAGCATGGCAGGCTGCTGAAAAACGACATGGCTACATGCATGGTTTAAGCATGCCATAAACTAAAGACCATTCCCAGGGCTGTTTCTTACATATGGGAAGAAGACAACATCCCTAAAGCAGCTACCCAGCTGCTCATGGTAGGTCCCACCATGGAGTTGATTGCCAGTCTCATCATGGGGAATAACTACCAGCAGCTGCCCAGCCAATGAACCAGACTCAGCCAAGTTGACACACAGACTCAACCACCACAAATGCTTACAGTCATCAAAAGCAAATAATAAATTTTCAAGAAGAAATAAATGAAACTGAAAACAAAACAAAACAAAAAATGTAATCAACAAGGGTAGATGTTTGTTCTTGAAAAGAATTAATAAAATTTGTAAATCTAACAAAAGCAATGAAGCAGCAAATAAACCAAATATGAAATGAAATGGACATCATCACAAAAGAACCAACTACATTAAAAAGGATAATAACAGAATAATATGAATAACTATACTCCAACAAATTTGAAAAGCTAGAATAAATGGACCAATTTGTAGAAACTGCTACATACATAAACTAACACAGACTGAATTAAAACGTTTAGACAGACCTATAACCAAAGAATAATTAAACAGATCATTAAAAACATAAATAAATAAATAAAACTCTACAACTGTGAACAATATATGGCCCAGACAGCACCACTGGTGAATTCCACCAAACATTCAGAGAAGGGCTGACACCAATTCTGTTCAAACTATTCCATAAGGTAGAAAAAGAGGTAATACTCCCAAATTCATTCTAGAAAGTGAACATAACCCTGATATAAAAGCCAGGTGAAGACATCATTAAAAAAGAAAATTATAGACCAACATTCCTCGTGAATATAGAAATAAGAATTTGCAACAATAGCCTACCTAATAGAATCCAATAACATACAAAAATAATAATAATAACACATTATGACCAAGTGAGATTTATACTAGGTATGCAAAGATGGTTCAACATTAGAAAAATAATCAATGTAATGAAGTACATAAGTAAAAC
This sequence comes from Orycteropus afer afer, assembly GCF_000298275.1. Classification (NCBI taxonomy): domain Eukaryota; kingdom Metazoa; phylum Chordata; class Mammalia; order Tubulidentata; family Orycteropodidae; genus Orycteropus; species Orycteropus afer. The sequence continues at coordinate 1,858,245 of NW_006921702.1, read as the reverse complement.
AAAGGAAAAACCCACACAACCAAATCAATTAATCAATGCAGAAAGGTATTTCACAAAATCCAACAGCAATTCCTAATAAATATGCTCAAAATATAGGAAATTCCTATTCCTTCATAACCCCTACCTAATTGATGGAAAATTTATATAAAAACTATCCAAAAATACATTTATACAAAAGCAATGGCCAACATTAATCTCAATGGAGAGATACTGAAAGCAAATAGCTTGTGAATAAAAGGATTCCCTTTTTCATCACTCCTATTCAATATCGGATTGGAACTCATAGCCAGAGCAATAAGGCAAGAAAAGGAAATAAAAGGTATCTAAATTGGCAAAAGGAGTTCTGGTGGCATAGTGCCTAAGACATTTGACTCCTAACCGGAAGGCTAGCGGTTCAAACCCACCACCCACTCCTTAGAAGGAAGATGGGCCAAACTACTTCTATAATGATACTGCCTTGGAAACCCAAGGAGGAGTCACTATGAGTCAGATCTGACTCGATGCCAGTGAGTTTTTGTTGTAGTTGTTGTTGTTATTGTTTGAAATTGGCAAAGAAGAAATAAATCTATCTGTATTTGCAGATGATATGATCCTCTATATAGAAAATTCCAGTGATTCACTAAGAAAACTACTGCAACTTAGAGAAGGATTCAGGAAACTGTCAGAGTACAAGATCACTGTACATAAATCAGTCAGATTCCTTTACACTAACAAAAAGAGCTCTGAACAATAAATCAGGAAAACAATACAATTTACAACAAAGTGAGTTTCCTTCCCTGAATAAGCCTTTTTTACAATAGTGGGCTCATACAATATTTGTCCTTTTGTGATTGACTTATTTCACTCAACATAAAAAAAAAGAAAACACTGCCATTGAGTTGGCAGCAGGGGCACCCACGTTGGACAAGTTTCAAAGGAGCTTCCAGATTAAGAAGGACTTTGAAGAAGGACGAGTCCAACAAAGTTATTTTCCTTCCCTGAATAAACCTCTCTTTGACTTTTTACAATAGTAAGCTCACATAATATCTGTCCTTCTGAAATTGACTTCACTCAGCATAAGGTCCTCTAAATTCATCCTTGTTGTGAGAAGATTTATGTATTCTTTCTTATTCTTTAATGTTGCATAGTATTCCTTTGTGTGAATGTACCATAGTTTGGTTATCCAGTCATCTGTGGATGGGCATTTAGATTGTTTCCATCACTTTGCAATACTGAATTGTGCTTCAGTTCAATGTCTGTTCATGCCCTGTCTCTCACTTCTTTAGGATTCCTGGTAATGAAGTTGCTGGGTCAAATGGTATTTCTATTTTCAGTTTTTTAAGGAAACATCATACCATTTTCCATAATAATTGTACCATTTGCAGTGCCACCAGCAGTGTATGAGAGTTTCAATCTCTCTGCAATCTCACCAGCATTTATTATTTTCTGTCATTTTGATCTTTGCTATTATTGCTGGTGTGAGATGATGTCTCATTGTTGTTTTGATTTTTATCTCTCTAATGGCTAATGATTGTGAGCTTTTCCTCATATGGGAAGGGGAGGGAACATCCTGGACTATTTGGAGGTCACATGTTGATTTGGGGTCAGGGGAGGAATGGTATGGAAAGAGTCTGTGACCAGCACGGTGACATTGGGGAAAGGAAAGGCACTGAAATATATCCAGAAGATAAAGACAACAGGGGCAAATAGTGTTACATGCACAACATTGCAGTATCACTAGCACCAAATACCAGGCTATAGATTAATGCATAGACAGGTGAAAAGATCAGGTAGGGTAGGCAAACAGGAATACACCCTAAACCAAGGATATATTTGGCTGAAGATAATCTTACATATACACTTGTGCCATAAAATTAGTCGAATACATCACAGAAGCACAGAAGACAGCGTGGGAGTAACGTTTCAGACAACCAAACATCTTGTGAGAGAGAATCACCAGGCCCTCGGGTGTGTCAGGGAACATCATGCTCAATTGGTACAGACAGTTAAAAATTTTTTTGTTATACAACTTACTTTGGTGAATAGTGACTGGGGTCTTAATAGCTTTCAAGCAGCCATCTAAAGTAAGAATATTGGTCTCCTCTTATCTGGAGAAAAGAAGAAAATCAAAGTTATCTGGAAACAATTAGTCCAAAGATAAGACAGACCATGATGACCTCAGACTCCATGACCCTGAGACCAGAAGAAATAGATGGTGCCCAGCCACCAATGCTAACAGCTCAGAAAGGGATCAAATCTGGAGATCTTGGATTGAGTGGGAAGAAAAATGTGGAACAAAATTCAAAAACACAAAAATGATCAGAATTACTAGTGAGAAAGAGACTGGTAGAACTCCCAAGACTATGGCCCTCGGTTACCCCTCAGGCCTAGAAATGGACTCATGTGGATTGGCTCTCAGCCCAAGAGTAGAAAGACCTACATACAGAACACCTACTTCAGGTCAATGCACTTACCTACTCTAGGGAGATGCACTCCTTGGATCAATCACCCATGAGACACCAGAGAGGTAGCACTCACACAGAGGGAAAGCAAGACAGACAGGAATGCATAGATAAGAAGTTCACAGGGAAAGGGTGGTCACAGAGAGGAGAAAAGAGGGGAGGTTTTTATTTTGCTTTACTTTATTTTTTATGGTTAGGAACAGTAATTAGATGTGCATGACTGTTGAATGTAAAACAAGTTTGCTTTGTAAATTTGCACCCCAAGCACAATAAATCAAAATACTAATAATAAGGGTCCATCCAATTCTGAAAATTGTCCACTGGAAAACTTATAGCAAAGAAAAACTGATATATTACTGGAAAACTTAAGGAGATAAATAACATTGAAACACTATGTGATCTAGAACCAGAAGGTGAGCACTTCCAAGTTGGAAGGCACTGAACACATGACTGGGGAAGAGCTGTCTCCTCAAAGCAGAATTGACCTTTATGAGTTGGATTGTGTAAAGTTTTCAGTATCTTCATTTGCTGATATGGATGACTCCAAATTTAAAAAAAAAAAAAAAAATCAGCTGCAAACATTCATTAATAATCAGAATGTGGAACGTAAGAAATATGAATCTAGGAAAATTGTATATTGTCGAAAAGGAAATGAAATGGAGCACATAAAGATCTATATCCTACACATTAGTGAGCTGAAATGGACTGGTATGGGCCATTTTGAATCAGACAATCATATGGTCTACTATGACTCAAATGACAAATTGAAGAGGAATGATGTCATACTTATTGTCAAAAATACTACTTCAAGATCCATCCCAAACTGCAATGTTGTCAGTGACAGAATAATATCTGTATGCCTACAGAGACAAACAGTTAATATCACTATAAATCAAATTTATATGCCAATTACTAATGCCATAGATGAAGATCTTAAAGATTTTTACCAACTTTTGCAGTTTGAAAAGGATCAAATATGTACTCAGAGTGCATTGATACAGGAAAGAGGTAGCTGGGGTGGGGGACTGGGAAAAGAGCTATTACATTGTGGGAAAATGCAGTCAATATCATGAGAAAAAATGGGTATGAACAGCTGTATGGAAAGTGAATTTACTCTGTAAAATTTAACCTGAATCATAATAAAAATTAAAAAAAAAGAAATGCATTGATAATTCCTGAGGTAGGCAAATCCAAGGCTTGGAGGCTGCTTTTCATTTGGGGATTTCTCTATTTTTATGCCGGGACCTGAGATAGGTGGTCTGGAGGATTCAAGGCTGCTTTTCACTTGGGTGTGGCTCTATATTAAGGCTGAGGCATGAGGTAGGTGGGCCAGAGGTTTGGAAGCTGCTTTTCACTGGGGGGTGGGGGTGGGGGGGCTTTATTAAGACCAGGGACTGAGGTAAGGAGGCCTGAGTCTTTGAGGCTGCTTTTGGCTTGAGTGTGGCTCTATGTTAAGGCTGGAATCTCAGGTAGGTAGGCTGGAGGCTTGCAGGCTTGAGTGAGTCTCTATATTAAGGCCAGGACATGAGGTAGGCAGGCCCACGGCTTGGAGTCTGCTTTTTGCTTGGCTGTGGCTCTTTATAGGAGCTCTGGTGGCATACTGCCTAAGACATTTGACTGCTAACCAGAAGGCTGGGAGTTCAAACTCACCAGCCACTCCTAAGAAGGAATGTTGGGCAATCTACCTCTATGGTGATACTGCCTCTAAAACCCAAGGAGGGGTTGGTATGAGTCAGATCCAACTCCATGGCAGTGGGTGGGTGGTTCTATATTAAAGCCGGTGCCTGAGGGAGATGGGCCCAGGGTTTGCAGGCTGCTTTTCACTTGGGGGAGGCTCTTTACTAAGGCCAGAGCCTGAGGTAGACAAGCCCAAGTCTTGGAGGCTGCTTTTCACTTGGGTGTGACTCTATATTAAGATCGGAGCCTGACATCAGCAGGCCAGAAGCTTGGAGGCTGCTTTTTGCTTGGGGGAGGCTCTTTATTAAGGCCGGGGCCTGAGGTATGGGGGTCCAGGGCTTGGAGGCTTCATTTTGATTGGATGTGGTTCTATATTAAAGCTGGAGCCTGAGGTACGTGGTCTGGGGCTTGGGGCTGCTTTTCACTTGTGGGTGGTTTTGTTTTAAGGCCATTGCTCAAGGTAGGCAGCTATAGAGGGTTAGGAATAACTAAGAGAGACAAACTTGTCCATCAGTTTGTCATCCTAGGGTGGCTTACTTTTTGCTATGAGGCTGGAGGTTAGGCCACTTTTTTGTAGAATGCCAGCAGAGTTACCCATGGTGGGCAGGTTTCAGCAGAGCTTCTGGTGCTAAGACAGACTCAAAAGAGGGAAGATGTCATCCACTTCTCAAACAATTGGCCAGTGGAAACCTTATCAATAGCAGTCAAACATGGTTTGATATATTACTGGAAATCTTTATGAGTAGCCCTGAAACATTGTTCAATGTAGTGCTGGAAGATGAGCCCCTCAGGTCAGAAGGCACTCAAAATTTGACTGGGGAAGAGCTGACTCCTCAGAGTAGAGACAACGTTAATGATATGGATAGAGTAAAGCTTTCAGGACCTCCATTGGCTGATGTGGCATGACTCAAAATGAGTAGAAACAGATGCAAACATCCATTAATAATTGGAACATGGAAAGTATGATGTACAAATATAGGAAAATGAAATGGAATGCATAAAGATCAATATCCTAGGCATTAGTGAGCTGAAATGAACTCGCTTTGGCCATTTTGAATCAGAAAACCATATGATCTACTATACTTGTTGTTGTTGTTGTTAAGTGCCGTCAAGTTGGCCCCGACTCATAGTGACCCCTCCTTGGGTTTCCGAGGCAGTATCACTACGGAAGTAGGATTGCCCAACCTTCCTTCCGAGGAGTGGCTGGTGGGTTTGAACCGCCAGCCGTCTGGTTAGCAGGCAAGTGTCTTAGCCACTGAATGCCACACCATTTTTCTTCAATTTGTCATTCCTAGTATGATCTACTATACTAGGAATGACAAATTGAAGAAAAATGGTGTGGCATTCATTGTCATAAAGAGTGTTTCAAGAGCTGTCCTGAAGTACAACACTGCCAATGATAGGATACTATCCATATATTTATAAAGAAGATCAGGTAATATTAAAATTATTCAAAGTTATGCACCAACCACCAGAGCCAAAGATGAGGAAATTGAAGATTTCTACCAAGATCTGCACTCTGAAATTGACTGGACATGCAATCAAGATGTGTTGATTACAACTGATGACTAGAATACAAAAGTTGGAAACAAAGAAGTGCTACCAGTGGTTGGAAAATATAGCCTTGGAGATAGAATAACGCTAGAGATTGCATGATAGAATTTTGCAAGACCAACAACTTATTCATTGCAAATACCTTTTTTTTTAACAACATAAGCGATGACTGTACACATAGGTTTCACCAGATGGAATACACAAGAATTAGATTGACTACATCTGTGGCAAGAGATGATGGAGAAGTTCAATATCGTTAGTGAAAAGAAGGCCAGGAGCTAATTGTGGAACAGATCATCAACTGCTCATATGCACATTCAAGTTGAAGTTGAAGACAATTAAAATATGTCCATGAGACTCAAAATATGACCTTGATAATATCCTTCCTGAATTTTTTGTTGTTGTTATGTGCCATCGAGTCAGATATGACTCATAGCAACGCCTTCTTGGGTTTCTGAGGCAGTATCACTATGGAAATAGATTGCCCAACCTTCTTTCTAAGGAGTTGCTGGTGGGATTGAACCACCAGCCTTCTGGTTAACCATCAAGTATCTTAGGCACTATGCTACCAGAGCTACCTCCTGAATTTAGAGACCATTGAAAGAACAGATTTCATGCATTGGACACCAGTGACTGAAAACAAGAGGAATTGTGGGATGACATCAAGAATATCATCCATGGAGAAAGCAAGAGGTCATTAAAAAGATGAGAAAGGAGGAGGCGGGGCAAGATGGCGGACTAGGCAGAAGGATTGCACAGACCCTCTTCAACAAAGAAAAGGGAAACCAATTAACACAGATACAGAAGATAATCTTGGACCACTGAGCCTTGAAGGAAAGGATGCAGATTTGGACTAAACCCCAACTAGCAGAAGAATTTGC
>NW_006921702.1:1832918-1844332 GCF_000298275.1 Orycteropus afer afer | reverse complement strand
AAAAAAAAGTTTATGTTCATCTATTTCAGGAGGTGGCATATGATCAAGAACCAATGATATTGAAGGAAGAAGTCAAAGCTGCATTCAAGGAATGGGCAAAGAACAAGGCTCCATGAATTGACAGAATACCCATTGAGATGTTTCAACAAATGGATGCCACGCTGGAGGCACTCACTCAGTTATGCCAAGATATTTGGAAGACCTAGCCAACTGAATAGAAGAGATCCATATTTTTACCCATTCTAAAGAAGGTAAGAATTTGAAATTTCCACAGAATATGGAAATTATCAAACAATATCATTAATATCACAGGCAAGTAAAATTTTGCTAAAGATAGTTCAAAAACAGTTACAAAAAACTCTTAGCAAAATAGGAATAAAGGGAAATGTCTCAACTTAATAAAGAGTATATACACAAAACCAACAGCTAGCATTATTCTCAATGGAGAGAGATTTGAAACATTCCCTTTGTGAACAGGAACAAGCAAGGATGCCATCTATTACCACCTCTATTCAAAATTGTATTGGAATTTGTAGCCATGGAAATAAGACAAGAAAGAGAAATAAAAGTCAAAGAAGGAGTAAAACTTTTTATTTGAGATGATGTGATCCTATGTATAAAAAACCTGAGAGACTGAGTAAGAAAATCACTGGAACTGATTGAAGTTTCAGTAGACAGGATACAAGATCAACATGTAAAAAGCAATTGGATTCTTCTATATCAATAAAAAAGATCCCTGAAAAGGAAATAGGAAAATAATACCATTGATAATGGCTAACAAAATGATAAAATACTTATGAATAAATCTTACCAGGGACACAAAAGACCTATACAAAGAAAACTACAAAACACTACTATAAGAAATAATAAAAAGACCTACATAAATGGGAGAATATCTCATGCTCATGGATACAAAAACTGAACATTTTGAAAATGGCAATACTACACAAAGCAATATATAGATTCAATGAAATCCCAAACTAAATTCCATCAACATTCTTTAATGAGATGGAAACATCAATTACTAACTTTATATGGAAAGGAAAGAGAGCATAGGCAACCAAAGTACTTCTCAAGAAGAAAAAACAATGTAAGAGGTCTCACACTTCTGGATCTCAAATCTACTATACAGCCACAGTAGTCAAAACAGCCTGGTATTGGTACAACAAAAATATATAGACCAGCGGAACAGAATTGAGAGTCAAGAAATAGATCCATGCAACAGATACATCCACCTATGAACAGCTGATCTTTCACAAAGAGCCAAAACCCAATAAATGAGGAAGAGATAGTCTTTTCAATAAATGGTGCTGGGAAATTGGATATCCATCCACTTACAGAGAAATGAAACAAGATCCATACCTCACACCATACACAAAAGCAAACTCAAGATGGATCAAAGACCTAAAGGTAAAACCTAAAACTGTGAGGTTCATCAAAGACAAAATATGAGCAAACTTATGGGCCATAGTAAGATATAAATCAACTTATCAAGCATAACCTAAAATGTACAAACAATAGAAGAGAAAATAGATGACTGGGACCTTCTACAAATTAAATTCTTAGATGCATCAAAAGACTTCTCTAAAAGAGTAAAAAGAGAACATACACACTGGGAAGAGAAATATTTGGCAATGACATATCCAACAAGGGACTTATCTCTAAAATGTATAGACAACTTCAACAACTTAACATTGAAAAGACAAGCAGTCCAATTCAAAAGTGGGGAAAGGAAATGAACAGACAATTCACCAAGGAAGATTTTCATGCAAGAAACAAACACATGAAGAAATGCTTGTGATCAATAGCTATTAGGAAGATTCAAATTAAAACAATGAGATATCATGTCACTACAGCAATAATAACAAAGTTCAACAGGACAGAAAACACAAATGCTGGCAAAGGTGTGGAGAGATTAGAACTCTCATACACTGCTGGTGGGATTATAAAATAGTACAACCACTGAGGAAAATGATATGGTGCTTCCTTAAAAAGTTGGAAATAGAAACCATTTGATCCAGCAAACCCATTACTAAGAATATAATGCAACACAACACAACACAACACAGGGCTGTGGAGTCTGATCCAACTCACAGTGACCCCCTCTTGGGTTTGCAAGATGGTATCACTACGGAAGTAGATTGCCAACCTTCCTTCTGAGGAGGGGTTGGTGGGTTTGAACTGCCAGCCTTCTGGTTAGCAGTTAAATGGCTTAGGCACTATGTCACCAGAGCTTCCACTAAGAACATATCCAAGAAGAAATCCAGACATGAATAGATACATGCACACTCATGTTAATTTCAGCATTATTCACAACAGCAAATAGACAGATGCAACCTAGGTGCCCATCCACAAATGAATGAATAACCAAACCATGGTACATACACACACTAGAACATTATGCAGTATTAAAGAATAATGAAGAATCAGTGACACACATTGTAACGTGCATGAAGTTGGAGGACATTTTGCTAAGTGAAATAAGTCACTCACAGAGGGACACATATTGTATGAATCCATTCTTGTAAAAAGTCAATGAAAAGTTTATACAGGGAAGGACTTTGTTGTTGTTGTAGTTGTTGGTTCTCAGGGATGGGAGGGGAGGGAGGAAAATGTATGAATAATTAAGAGATGTATTTCACAGGGTGAAGGGGTTTTAAAAAGAAAGGAGATTAGCCGTTAGTTGACAGTTTTGAAGCTAGGTTATGGATACATTGCGGTTCATTGTATTAGTCTTTGTTTGTATTTGAAATATTTTATTATAATAATAATAACAATTAAAAAAAATTTGCAGCAGTATACTGACTATATTGACATGGAACTGCCAGAAATTCAAACCAGAATCAGAAGAGGACATGGAAAGAAGAATATCATTGCTGATGGCTGATGGATCATGGCCAAAATAAAATACCAGAAAGATGTTTACTGTGTTTTATTAACTATGCAATGACATTCAACTTTGTGGATCATAAGAAATTATGGATAACTTTGCAAAGAATGGGAATTCCAAAACACTTAAGTGTGGTCATGAGGAATCTGTTCATAGACAAAGAGACTGTCATTCAAAAACAAAAAGGAGATACTGTATAGTTTAAAATCAGGAAAGGTATGTGTCAAACTTATACCCTTTCATCATACTTATTCAATCTGCATGTTGAGCAAATAATCAGAGAAACTGAAATATATGAAGATGAATGTGGCATTAAGTTTGGAAGACTTATTAACAACATGCAATTTGCAGATGACACAACATTGCTTGCTGGAAGTAAAAATTACTTGAAGTACTTACTGATGAAGATCAAAGACTATAGCCTTTAGTATGAGTAAAACAAAAATCCTCACAATTGGACCAATAATCAATATCATAACAAAGGGAGAAAAGATTGAACTTGTCAGGTATTTTATTTTCCTTGGATCCACAATCAAAAGCCATGGAAACAGCAGCCAAGAAATCAGAGATCAAATTTCACTGGATGAATCTGCTGCAAAAGACCTCTTTAAGTGTTAAAAACAAAGACGTCACTTTGAAGACTAATGTGTGCCTGAACCAACCCACAGTATTTTAAATAAGCTCATATGCATGCGAAAAGCTGGACAATGAATAAAGAAGACTGGAGAAGAATTGATGCATTTAAACTGTGCTATTGGCAAAGAATATTAAAAATAACCATGGACTGTCAGAAGAATGAACAAGTCTACCTGCGAAGAGATAGGGCTGGATGTCCCTTAGAAATGAGAGTGGCCAAACTTGATCTCACTTACTTTGGTCATGTTGTGGGACCAATCTATGGAAAAGGGACCAATCCACAGAGAAGGGACCAATCCACAGAGAAGGGACCAATCCACAGAGAAGGGACCAATCCATAGAGAAGGGCATCATGCTTGGTAAAGTAGAGGGTAAGTGAAAAAGGGAAAGCCCTCAACAAGATGAATTGACACAGTGGCTAAAATGATGGGCTGAAGCATAGGAACAATTGTGTTGTTTGTATTGTTGTTACTACGTGCAGTTGAGCTGGTTGTGACTCATAGAAACCTCATGTACAACAGAAGAAAAAACTGTCTCGTCTTGCACATCCTCACAATTGTTGCTGTGCTTGAGCTCATTGTATCAGTCACTGTGTCAATCCATCTCATTGATAGTCTTCCCTGTTTTTACTGACCTCTACTTACCAAGATGATGCCCTTCTCCAAGGACTAGTCCCTCCTGATAATATGACCGAAGTACAAATGATGAAGTCTTGTCTTTATCTCTTATGAGGAGAATTCCAGCTGTATTTATTCCAAGACTGATTCATTTGTTCTGGTAGTCCATGGTTTAGCCAATATTCTTCACCAACACCTTAATTCAAATGCATCAATTCTTCTTTTTTCTTTGTTAAGTATCCAGGTATCATATGCATATGACACAATTGAAAATGTCATGTCTTGAGTCAGGTAGACCTTAGCTTTCAAAGCTACATATTTGTTCTTTAACAAGTTAAAGATATCATTTGCCTAATGCAATACATCATTTGATTTCTTGACTGCTGCTTTCATGGTTGTTGATTGTGGATTCAAGTAAAATGAAATCCTTGACAACTTCAGTCTTTGCTCTGTTTATCATAATGTTACTTATTTTTCCATTTGTGACGATTTGTTTTTATTTTATGTTGAAGTATAGAGGCTGTAGTCTTTGATCTTCATCAATAAGTACTTCAAGTCATTTTTGCTTTCAGCAACAAGTTTGTATTCTCTGAATATCAAAGGTTGTTCATGAGTCTTCCTCCAATCCTGATTCTCTGTTCTTCATATATTTCAGCTTCTCTTATTATTTGCTCAGCATACAAATGAAATAAGTGTGATAAAAGTATACAACCCTGACATACACCCTTCCTGATTTTCAACCATGCAGTAATATCCACTCATTCTGTTTGAACAACTGCTTCTTGGTCAGCTTCCAAATGAGCAAAATTAAGAAATTTTGGAATTCCCATTCTTCAAAATATTATCCATAATTTGTTAGGATTCACAGAGTTGAATGCCTTTGCATAGTCAATAAAACACAGGTCAACATCTTTCCGGTATCATTTGCTTTCAGCTAAGATCCTTCTGACATCAGTGGTGATATCCCTGGCTCCAAGTGCTTTTCTGAATCTGGCTTGAATTTCTGGCAGTTCTCTGTTGATATAATGTGGCAAATATTTTTTAAATTATTTTCAGCAAAATTTTATTTGTGTGTGATATTAATGATATTGTTTGATAATTTCTCCATTCTGTTAGATCACTTTTATTTGGAAGGAACACAAATATGGATTTCTTTGGCCAGGTAGTTATCTTCCAAGTGTCTTGTCATAGGAGGGTGAGTGCTTTCAGCATTGCATCCATTTGTTAAAACATCTCAATTGTTACTCCATCAATTCTTGGAGCCTTGTTTTTAGCCAATTCCTTCCATCAGTGCTATTGATTCTTGATCATGAGCTCTCTTTTGTAATGATTGAACATCAACCAATTCTTTTTGATATAGTGACTCTGTGCATTCCTTTCATTTTCTTCTGATGCTTCCTGCAATATTCAATATTTTACTACAAAACCCTTCAATATTACAACTTGAAGCTTTAAAATTTGCTTAATTTCTTGTAGCTTGAGAAATACCAAGTATGTTCTTTCCTTTTTGTTTTCTAATTTTGAGATTTTTCCCAATTCATTATAGTACTTTACTGTGTTTTCCTTTGAGCAGCACTTTGAAATCTTCTGTTCAGCACTTTTACTTCATCAGAAGATAGAGAGCTGTGACATTGAGACAGCAAGAGATAGTGAGAGAGAGGGGTTCCAGTAAGATGGCAGAATAGGCAGACAAACTACAGAGACCATCTTCAACAAAGAAAAGGGGAACCAATTAACATAGATACAGAAGATAATCCTGGGTCCCTGAGCTTTGAAAGGAAAGATACAGAAGTGGACTAAACTCCAACTAGTAGAAGAACCTACATGAAAACACCAAAAAAGGAGACATATGGAGCTAAATCTGTCAACAATTCTAACGGCACAGACAGCTTGAATATTGCCAAGTGGTGTTAGGACCTAAGAATTAACCTAAAACTAAGCCTTGCTAGCCAGGGACTGCATGGTGGCCAGTGAATAAAAGCGGAAGTAGTGAAGAGGGAGACAGCATGAGCTGTGGACTTTTGCCTGTCTGAAGGGCACAGCCATTTTGAATGTTTACAAGCAGTTTGACCATTTTGGATATTTAAAGTGATAGCATTTTCTCAGATTCCTGGGATCTAAGAATAAGCTCCACTTGCTGGGAACACAAAGTCATTCTGGATGCAAACGACTGGAAAGGTGTGATATTCCCCTTGTTACTTTTATATCTCACACCCTCTTGCTGAATGGAGGTGGGGCCACCCCTCACTATCACCCACCTTCTGGGCTTGCAGGAAATCCATCCTATTCTGTGTGCTCTGATGGAGCCTGGGTGCCCTGCCCCGTCCTGCCCAGATTATTTTTTTTCCTTTTTTTTTTTTTTAAGTTTGTTTATTTTTTCTGGTTTAAAAATTATTTTTCTATCTATCTATTTATTTATTTATTTAAAATGGTGATTTGGGTGACAGTTTACAGAGAAAATTCACTTTCCATACAGCAGCTCACATACACTTTGTCTCATGACATTGACTCCAATTTACCACAATCTAACAACTCCCCTCCTACTTCTTCCCCATAGTTACCTCTTTTCTGTGTCCTTCCTACCATGCACTCCTGCCCCCTGAGCTATGTCCCTGTGCATACACAGCCCTTCTATTCTCCCATGATTGTTCTCTCTGGGGAGTGTATCTACCTAGTGTAAATGTTCACCTCATATGCCTGTCTTTTGTTTGGCTGGAAGCCACAAGAGTGGGTTCAATTCTACATGTGAAGGGAGCTAGGGGCCATAGTCTTGGGGGTTCCACCAGGTTCTATCAGACCAACAAACATGGTCTTTTTTTTTTTTATGATTTTGAGTTTTGTTCCAGATCGTTGTCCCACTCTATCCAGGATCTCCTATATAGATACACCTCTAAGTGTTTGACAAAGGTAGCTAGGCACCATCTATTTCTTCTGGCCTCATAATCATATAGGCTGAGGATCATAAGGTGTACCAGTCACTTGGACTAATTGTTTCCATGAAACTTTGGTTTTGTTCATTATTCTTTGGTCTGGATGAGGAGAGACCCACTGATGCATCTAGATGGCTGCTTGCAAGCTTTTAAGATCCCAGTCTCTACTCACCAAAGTAGAATGTGAAACAATGTTTTGTGTAGTGTGTTATGCCAATTGAGCTTGATGTCCCCTGTGACTATGGTCCCAATCCCACAGGTTCAACTACTCATTCCCTCTGGGTAGCTGGCTGTGCCCAAGAGGTGACTACAACCTTGTCCCTTGTCAGCTCTACTATATATCTGGGAATTCTTATAGAACATAAAAATATATTTGTAGAAACATTGTCTGCCAACTCTATACATGGTCTTGGGCACACTCTCCCCTGCATGTTGTTGTTGTTATATGCTGTCGAGTCGGCCCCGACTCATAGCGACCCCTCCTTGGGTTTCCGAGGCAGTATCACTACGGAAGTAGGATTGCCCAACCTTCCTTCCGAGGAGTGGCTGGTGGGTTTGAACTGCCAGCCTTCTGGTTAGCAGTCAAGTGCCTTAGGCAATACCCTACCAGAGCGCCTTCCGCCCTGCATAGACATACTTAATAGTTCAGCCTATTCACTCATCTATCCACCCATACAGTCATGTTTGCCTTCACTGACAATGCAGTACTGTATGTGCAAATGGGATCATCTTTATTATCTGTACTTAAAAGTCTTATTATTATTATTATTGCATTTTTATTATTATTCTTTACTCTTCCCTTCCCAGATTCTAGTTTTCAGCTTTTTCTCTCTCCCCTGTACCTTATTCCCAATTTTTCTGTTCTTGTGGTTAATCCATTCTTTTTCTTTTTGCAGTTTTTCCATTTTTTCTTCATTATTCTCCTATTCTACCTCTTTTCCCCTAATGCCACCTCCCCAGTTATTGAAGTTTTTTCTTTTCTCTTTTTGATGATTGTTCCTCTGTGTTTATGTGGTGTGTTTGTTGACCACTTATTTTTACTTAATTGATGGCTTTTTAATCATAATTTCTGTATAAGTGAGTGAGAGACAGCAACCATACTCATATGATGCAACCACACCTGCACCTCCTGCAGCTCCACTTGCTGATCCACCACTTCCTTCTCCATCAAGTAGCCAATGATAAATGACCACCAAGAAGTGTCTTATTCACCCTTATCTGCTCTTCTCAAACTGTTAACAGAGATCTAAATACAACATCACAATGTCTCAGAGACAACCGACCATCACAGTCCACACAAAGAAGCAAGATAAAGTGGTAGAAACAAGGGAGCAGGATACAGACACAGAACACATCCCTGAGGAAGAAACATCAATGGAACTCCCTGAGAAGGAATTCAAAAGAATTATATTTAGATATCTTCAAAGGATTGAGAGACAGATCAAGGGAGACCCTGTCAAAATTGAGGAAAACAGAGAAAAAAACCTAGAATATAATTTCAGGAGAAAATACAAGAAAAAAAAAAAGACAAAATAAATGAAAAATTGGAAATTATACAAAATCTATAGATAGAAATCCAGAAGATAAACATTAAATTTTTAGAAATAGATAACAAAACTGAAAGGGCAAAGGACTAGAATCAAATCAATGGATGACAGAATTAATGAGATAGAAGCAAATACTTGAATACTTCTTTTGAAAGGGATCATTCAGAGAAAAGATAAAAACAAAATGAATGGACCCTAAGATTCTTGTGTGATATCATCAAAAGGAATAACCTACATGCAATCAGAATTCCAGACAGGAAGAGAAAAAGAAAACCACTGAGAAAATTGTCCAAGATTTGTTGGAAGAGAACTTCCATAGTATGGTGAAGGATGAGAATATATCAATTCAGGAAGTCCAGTGAAGCCCAAGCAGGATAGACCCTAAAAGGAAATCACCAAGACATATCATCATCATGCTCACCAAATCCAAAGACAAAGAAAGAATCATGAAAGCAGCTTGGGAAAAATGAAAAGTTACATACAAAGGGAAAACAATAAGATTTTTTTTTTCTCTGATTTCTCAGCAGAAAGCATGCAGGTGAGAAGGCAATTAAATGGTATATATAAAACTCTGAAAGAGAAAAATTTCCAACTAAAATTATATACCCAGCAAAATTATCCCTCAAATATGATGGTGAAATTAGATTTCCAGATAATGAGAAATTAAGGAAATTTGTTAAAATCAAACCAACCTTACAAGAGATACTAAAGGGATCCTTTGGACAGAGAACCAATAATAGCAAACAACCTACAATTACTATATTTGATGGTATAAACCAGAAATGAACACAGTTATGGAAGTATCCAGAGTAACATAAGCTTACAAGATTGTAAAAAGGGAACCAGCAACATCACTTGGCAAACAAGGACAACTACAAACCAAAAAGAGGGAAAACAATCATGTAGTTACAGAAATTCTAAATGATGGAAATGTCAAAAGTGTTGCAAGATGGAATGGACTGTTCTAAGCTCAGGGAGAAAACTAAAACCTCAAAGAAAAGTAATAAATCTTCACATCACAATAAAAAACAGGATAAGCACAATTATTCAGAGAATACTAAAACAACAGCAATGAAGGAAATGATAACGTGATTCATAAACAAAATGGGCTCAGCACAGAAAATTATATGGAAGAAAGAAACCAAGTGCACACACACACGAATGCATATGAAATTTGACAGCAACAGTTTCATACCTGTCAATAATTATACCAAATGTAAATGGACTAAATGTACCACTCAAGACATGGAGAGATAGAGACTGGATAAGAACACATAACACATAAATATACTGTCTACAAGAGACACTTCTTAGAGAGAAAGACAAAAATAGACTAAAAATCAAATATTGGAAAAACATATATCAAGCAAATGGGAACCAAAAAAGAGCAGAAGTGCCAACAATAATTTCTGACAACATAGACTTTAAGACAAAAACCACCATAAGAGAAAATTAAAGACATTATATAATGATTAAAGGATCAATTGAACATGAAGATTTAGCCATAATAAATATCTATGGACCTAATGAAAGAGCCCCCAAAATACATAAATCAGACTTTAACAGAATTGAGAAGACAAATAGATGATTCCACAGTCATAGTAAGAGATTTTAATATATAACTTTCAATGAAATATAGAACAACTAGAAAGAAACTCAACAATCATGCAGACGAGATAAATAACATGATCAATCAACTTGACCATATAGACACTGCAAAGTACTTCACCCAACAACAGCACAGTATACATTCTTTTCCAGTGCACATGGAACATTCTCCACGATAGACCATATGTTAAGCCATAAAGCAAGCCTTAATAAATTTAAAAAGCATTGAAATACTGCAAAGCATCTTCTCAGATCACAATGCTATAAAATTAGAAATCAACAATAAGATGATCAAAGGAAAAAGAGCAAACACATGGAAACTGAACAACACCCTCCTTAAGAACACCTGAGTAATAGAATAAATGAAAAATGAAATTAAAAAATTCCTTGACTCAAAGGAGAATGAAAACACAACATACCAAAATCTTTGGAACACAGCAAAAGTAGTGATCAGAGGGCAATTAATAGAAATAAATGCACACATCAAAAAAGAAGAGCCAAAATCAACATCTTAAAATCTCCAACAATTAGTAAAAGAACAGCAATAAAATCCTATAGTCACCAGAATAAACAAAATAATAAAATTTCTAGCATAAATCAATAAAACAGAAAAGAGAAAGACAATAGAAAAAAATTACCAAGACTAGAAGTTGGTTTTTTGAAAAGATTAATAAAATTGGCAAATGACTGGCAAATTTAACAAAGGAAAAGAAGAAAGGAATGCAAATACACAAATAAGAAATGAAATGGGCAACATCACAACAGAACCAACTAAAATAAAAAGGATAATGTCAGGATACTATGAAAACTTGTACTTCAACAAACTTGAAAATCTGAAAAAAATTGATAGGTTTCTAGAAACACACTACTTACTAAACTAACAGAGACTGAGGTCAAAAAGTTGAAGAGACCCACAAAAGAAGAAATTGAACAGGTCATAAAATAATTACCAATGAAAAAAAGGCCTGGACCAAATAATTTCACCAGAGAATTCTACCAAACATTCAGAGACCTGACACCAATCCTATTCAAACTATTCCAAAACACAGAAAGGAAGGAATCTTCCCAAATTATTTTATGAAGCAAGCATAACCTTGTTACCAAACCAGGAGAAGACATCCCTCAAAGTGAAAACTACAGACCAATATCCCTCACAAATACAGATGCAAAAATCTTCAACAAAATC
>NW_006921702.1:1831147-1832107 GCF_000298275.1 Orycteropus afer afer | reverse complement strand
GCATTCCTACTTCCGTAGTGATACTGCCTCGGAAACCCAAGGAGGGGTTGCTATGAGTCGGGGCTGACTCGATGGCAAACAACAACAACAACAACTTTATATGGAAAGGAAAGAGACCTCAGGTAAGCAAAACATTACTGAAGAGGAAGAACAAAGTAGGAGGTCTCATGCTTCTGGATCTCAAAACCTACTATACAGCCACATAGTCAAAACTCCCTGGTACTGGTATAATGATAGATAGATAGACCTATGTAATAGAATTGAGAACTCAGAATTAGATCCACTGACCTATCTTTGACAAAAGGCCAAAATCCATTAAATGAGTAAGAGATGGTTCTGACAAAACTGGATATCCATTTGCAGAAAAATGAAACAAGATCTGTACACAAAAACTAACTCTACATGGATCAAACACTTAAATGTGCAACCTAAAACTATAAAGTTCCTCAAGGAAAAACCAGGGACAAATTTAGGGGCCTTAATATAAGGGATATAAAGACTATCAAGGATAATCCAAAATGCACAAACAGCAGAAGATCAACTAGATGAATGGGACCTTTTAAAAATTAAGTGTTATGTGCTTCCAATCACTTCTCCAAAGGAGTTAAAAGAGAATCTACAGATTGGGAATAAATAAATAAATAAATAAATACTTGACAATGACATATCTAGCAAGGGACTTATTTCTAGAATTTATAGAAAAGTGCAACATCTCAACAACAAAAAGACAAAAAAATCCAATTAAAGAATGGATAGAAGACATGAATAGACATTTGATTAAGGAGGATATTCAGGTGGCCAACAAAAATATGAAGAAATGCTCATGATCATTAGCCATTGTTGTTGTTATGTGCCGTGGAGTTGGACCCAACTCATAGTGACCCCTCCTTGGGTTTCCGAGGTGGTATCACTATGGAAGTAGATTGCCCAATTTTTCTTCCAAGGAGTGGCTGGTGGGTT
>NW_006921702.1:1827255-1830342 GCF_000298275.1 Orycteropus afer afer | reverse complement strand
CTCCTCAGTTGCTCATAGCAAATCCCACCTTGGAGTTTACAAAGACTTATGGGGAGAAAAGCCCCACACTAAGTAATTTACTACACTGCACTCATACACTGTTGTTGGAACTATCAAATGATACAACCACTGTGGAAAGCAGGATGGCGATTTGTTTAGAAGTTGGAATTAGAAATACCATTTAACCCAGGCATTCCACTACTAGGTATATATCCTAAAGAAGTGAGAGCCAGGGCAAGAACAAATATATACATACCCATGTTCATTGCAGCACTGGTTACAATAGCCAAAATATGGAAACAACCTTATGGTTGTTATGTGCCATTGTTTCGGACCTGACTCATAGAGACCCCTCCTTGGGTTTCCAAGACGATATCACTACAGAAGTAGATTACCCAAAATCTAGGTGTCCATTAATAGAAGAATGAATAAGTAAACTATGGTACATATATACAATGGAATATTATGCAACCCTGAAGAATAATGTAGAATCTGCAAAACACCACATAACTTAGAGGACATTTCACAGAGTGAAATAAGTCTATTACAGATGGACAAATATTGTATTAGTCTGTTATTGTAAAAAGTCAAGGAAATGTTTATATATGGAAGGGAATTTTCTTTGTTGGTTACCAGGGGTGGGAAGGGAGCAGAGGGAACACTTAGATAGGTAGAGACAAGTATTGATCTGAGTGAAGAGAAGGGCACTATGCCAAATGTGAGTGATCAACATGGTGGCATTGAGGAAGAAGAAAACATAGAATGGTGCATGGAAAGCACAGACAACAAAGATGAACCCTTTTGCACATAGAGTACTGTGTTGTTAGTGAAGGCAAACATTGATAAAGGTGGATAAATGGGTGGACAGGCTGAACTATTGTTGTTGTTGTTATATGCCGTCAAGTCTGCCCGACTCATAGAGACCCCTCCTTGGGTTTCTGAGGCAGTATCACTAAAGAAGTAGATTGCCCCATCTACCTTCTGAGGAGTGGCTGGTGGGTTTGAACCGCCAGCCTTCTTGTTAGCAGTCAAGAGCCTTAGCCACTATGCTATCAGAGCTAAGCTATTAGGTATGTCTATGAAGGGGGGGAATGTCCAAAGACCATGTTGACAGACAATCTTTCTACAAGTGTATTTGTGTGTTTTGTAAGAATTCCCAGGTTTATGGTCAAAATAACAAGGGGCAAATTTGCAGTCACTTCTTGGCCACGGCCAGCTACCCAGAAGGAGTGGGTAGTTGGACCTTTGGTCTTGGGACCATAGTCGCAGGGGACATCAAGCTACTACCATTAGCTTCGATTGTAGAACCAAGCAACTTGAATTCTTTGATAACCTCAATCTTTTCTCCGTTTATAATGATGCTGCTTATTGGTCCAATTGTGAGGATTTTTGTGTTCTTTATATTGAGATGTAATCCATACTGCAGACTGTGTTCCTCAATCTTCATCACTAAGTGCCTCAAGTCATCCTCACTTTCAGCAAGCACAGTTGTATCATCAGCATATCTCAGGTTGTTAATGATTCTTCCTCCAATCCTGATGCCACATTTTTCTTCTTATAGTTCAGTTTCTCGGATTATCTGCTCAGCATATAGATTGAATAAGTGTGGGGAAAAGATACAACCCTGACACACCCCCTTCTTGATTTTAAACCATGTAGTGTCCCCTTGTTCCATTCGAATGACAGCCTCCTGGTCAAGGTTCCTCATGAGTACAAATATTTGGAATTCCCATTCTTCTCAATGTTATCCATAATTTGTCATTATCCACACAATCAAATACCTTTGCATAATGAACAGAACACAAGTAAACATCTTTCTGGTATTTGTCTTGAGCCAAGATCCATCTGGCAGCAGCTATGACATCCTTTGTTCCACGTCCTCTTCTCAATCCAGCTTGCACTTCTGGAAGCTCTCTGTAAATATACTGCAGCAAATGTTTTTAAATTATCTTCAGTAACATCGTACTTGCGTGTGATATTGATATTATTCAGTAATTTCCACATTCTATGGGATCACCTTTCTTTGGAATGGGTACAAATATGGATCTCTTCCAGTCAGCTGGCCAGGTAGCTGTCTTCCAAATCTTTTGGCATAACCAAGTGAGTGCCTCCAGTGAGGCATCCATTTGTTGAAATATCTCAGTGGGTATTCCATCAATTCCCAGAGACTTGTTCATCACCAATTCCTTCATTGCAGCTTCGACTTCCTCCTTCAGTACCACTGGTTCTACATCATATGCCACCTCCTGAAATGGATGAAGATTGACCAGTTCTTTTTGTTACAGTGACTCTGTGTATTCCTTCCATCTTCTTTTGATGTTCCCCGCATCATTCAATATTTTGCCCTTAGAATCTTTCAATATTGCAACTTGAGGCTTAAATTTTTTCCTCAATTCTTTCATCTTGAGAAGTGCCGACCATGTCCTTTTCTTTTAGTTTTCTAACTCTAAGTCTTTGCACATTTCATTATAGTAATTGGCTTTGTCTTCTCGAGCCACTCTTTGAAATCTTTGGTTCAATTCTTTTATTTTGTCATTTCTTCCATTTGCTTTAGCTACTCTCTGCTCAAGAACAAGTTTCAGAGTCTCTTCTGTCATCCATTTTGGTCTTCTCTTCTTTTGTTGTCTTTTTAGTGACCTCTTGCTTTCTTCATGGATGACGCTCTTGATGTCATCTAACAATTCTTCTGGTTTTCAGTCTTTGCTGTTCAATGCATCAAATCTATTCTTCAGATGGTCTCTAAATTCAAGCAGGATATATTCTAGATCATATTTTGGCTCTCATGGACTTGTTTTAATTGCCTTTCACTTCAAGTTAAACTTGCATATGAATAGTTGATAGTCTGTTCCACAATCAACTCCTGGCCTGGATTTGCTGAAGATATTGAGCTTTTCCATCACCTCTTGCCACAGATGTAGTCAATCTGATTCCTGTGTGTTCCATCTGGTGAAGTCCACATGTACAGTTGATGTTCATGTTGTTGAAAAAAGATGTTTGCAATGAACAAGTCATTGGTCTTGCAAAATTCTACCATGCGAGTTCCAGCATTATTTCTGTCACCAAAGCCAAATTTTCCAACTACTGGTG
>NW_006921702.1:1823856-1826980 GCF_000298275.1 Orycteropus afer afer | reverse complement strand
TGGCCAAAACCAGTCCATTTCAGCTCACTAATGCCTATGATATCAATCTTTATGCGTTCCATTTCATTTTTGACAACTTCCAATTTTCCTAGATTCATAATTTGTACATTCCATGTTCTGATGATTAATGGATGTTTGCAGCTGTTTCTCCTCAATTTGAGTGGTGTCATGTCAGTAAATGGACATCTCAATAGCTTTTCTTTACCCATATGAGTAAGGCTGATTTTACTCTGATAATGCAGCTCTAGCCCAGTTCTACTTTGAGAGCTTTCTAAGCTAAGTAATTCATCTTCCTCCTCTGTATTGGACAATGTTTTCTGACTATTCATAAAGTTGTGCAGTAAAGTATCAGACAGTGTTTCTCTGCTATTCATTAGGAAGTCCATGGCCAATTCTTTCATAGGTGGATGGCCTCCTCCTTCTTCCTAGTCTGTCTCAGTCTGCAAGCTGGGCTGATACCTGTGCACCATGTGCACCCCACTAGTTTTGAAACACCAGTGGCACAGCGTCAAGACTCACAGCAACGTATCACCATAGTAGGACAAACCAATAGACTAGTTTGTCTCCCTTAGCTGTTGGAACTCTCCAACCACCATTACCTGGATCCCTGTGGCTGACTCCTTAATCTTTTCTGGTCCTCTTTGCCTTTTTTGTCCTCTCCCTGCTTTCCCGCCTCGCTGATTGTGGGGCATGGCCTGGGTTCCCTCTCCTCACCTGGGTCCCTGCGGCTGACTCCTTCAAGACATATGGAAAAAATTGATCCAAGTGACTGGTACACCATGTGATCCTCAACCTATATAACTATGAGAGCAGAAGAACTAGATGTTGCCTGGCTACCACTGTCAACCATTCAGAGGGGTATCTACATAGGAGATCTTAGATAGAGTGGGAGAGCAATGTGGAACAAAACTCAAAATCATTTTTTTTTTTAAATGGACCAGGTTTGCTTGTCAGATAGAGCCTGGTGGAACTCCTGAGACTATGATCCCTAGTTCCATTCAGGTCTGGAATTGAACCCACTCCTGTGGCTAACAGCCAAAAAGAGACAAGCATATGAACTGAACATTTACATTAGGTAGATACACTCCTTGGAGAGCTCAATCATGGAAGAATAGAAAATCTGTGTATGCACAGGGAGACAACTTAGGAGGCATCAGTGTATGGATGGGAAGGACACAGCAAAGTGATAACTACGGGGATGAATTGGGAAGGGAGCTGTTGCATTATGAGTAATTGTAATCAATGTCATGAGACAAAGTATACGTGAGCTGCTACAGAGCAAGTGAATTTTGTTCTGTAAACTTTCACCCAAATCACAATAAAAATAAAAATAAAAAGAGAGTGAATGAGATATGGTAGCAGCAGGGGTGGCAATAGCAAAGGAATAGAGTGGAGGGCTGAGTGGGAAATCTTAGTGCCTTCAGGCAGCAGCTTTCTTGGTGGAATGGGTGCCTCTCTGGGCATGTATATGTAGAGCTACAAGAGCTTTGTAAAATTTGCCTGAACAAAGTACAGGCCAAGGGGCCACAGGACCAAGACGCCAAGGCCAGAAAGAAGTGTGCCTATGGGCACAGCTGACAAGAGGCTGTCCTGATTGAAGAAATGTATCCTGTGTTTTTTATGATCCTGAGCTATAACTGAGTCCTTCCCTAATAAATCCCATAATCTTTAGAACTGTCTGTGAGTTCAGCATTGCCATTCAATGAACCAAGCAGAGAAGTAAACAGTGGCACTGGAGGGATGACTATTGTCAGGATTGATACAAAAATTGTAGTGAGGAAGCATGTCTGATCTCTGCCTCACTGAAATGAGCCATGGGATCCTTCTTCCCCCTTGTGAAGTTAATTGTGGTTAGATATTTCCACCATGCCATTTTTGCAGTTAGCTTCACAAGTGAGATTCACTGGAATGGCTCCAGAAAGCATATGATTTTGTAAGATAAGGAAGGCAGAATCATAAAAACGTGAAACTTTTGATTCTTAGATGATTTATTTTTATATTTTTTACCTGTAATGGCTGAAAGGAATTTAAGAGATGCCATGCTACAGCTAGGGAGAGAACAGCCACACTTTGAGTGACTTGGAACAAGAGCCATGCTGACTAAATGAAATGATTGACATGGACTGGGGTCTCTTGGTTCCAGTCAGCCAGAGGCCCAAGTCGATGTGCATATGAATGGGAAGATAGTCAAGGTGTAAAGAAGAGATGAAACTGCAGTGCTTTAAAATGGTTATGTGTTTTGGGTTACATGTTTATCTGAATGTACTATAGATATTGAATATTTTTCCTATTAAGTATTGTAAATCAGATGTAAATGTAAGATGAAAATAAATAATGTGCATTGTAGATTACAAAGAGTATGCAACTGCACTGTCTTAAGCCAATACTTGACTGAATATGCTAAAAGAGGAAACAGATTTCAAGCCAGTTGCCCTGTGTATAGTGCATTGGGGGCTTAGGTGGAAAACTTGAGCTCCACCCAGAACCTTGTGAGTCAGAAAATTTTCATTTGAAAAGGCATGTAAACACACCCAGGATTGCTGAGAGAGCAAGAGATTTGCATTTGAAGGAAGACCAGCAGGGAAAAGGGAAAAAAAGAAAAAAAAAGGCTTTTTCAATTTTATGCAAGCCATTTGCCCTTGGATACATGGAGGCAGTAAGAAGTCAATGCCCATCAAAAAGAACCCCTTCCAAGACTGGAAGTTAAGGGGAGCTTATGAAGAGACAGCCTGATATGCTGACTTGACCTTACCACCTGGGTTCAATAGATGAGTGAAAATGAGGGAGGTGCAACAGTGAAGAAACAAGTTGAGTTTGGCACCCATTTACCTAGACCATGGAACCAAGGAATGAACGTGAGGAAGGGCTGGCTGGACTGAAGTGCAGGGAAGTGTGTGAACTCTTAAACTTACATCTGGTACCCATGGACCTAGCTTGGTCAAAGAGCTGATCAGTACTTGACCAAAAGTAGAGAAATATGTTCGACACCCTGAGCTGGTATTGTTGTGCCCAGGCTGTAAAGGAGAATTTCGGAAGAGAAGAAGACGCCAACCCACGCCAATGCAAATGCAATAGGACAGTTTATTAGCCAACTTAAGTCAGGGTCTTTGCGCTCAAGCAAAAG
>NW_006921702.1:1804740-1815106 GCF_000298275.1 Orycteropus afer afer | reverse complement strand
GCCCTAAGGAGTGTTTAGAATTACAAAAGTTCTGTTAGCACTACTGACACTAAAAGGTTTCTGGTT
Source organism: Orycteropus afer afer (assembly GCF_000298275.1). Taxonomy (NCBI): domain Eukaryota; kingdom Metazoa; phylum Chordata; class Mammalia; order Tubulidentata; family Orycteropodidae; genus Orycteropus; species Orycteropus afer. The sequence goes on along the minus strand of NW_006921702.1, from coordinate 1,815,040 downwards.
AAAGATTTTCCTGGAGGCTGCTAGAATTCTGGCTTCAGATTGACTCACAGTATAAATTGATACAATTTGATGGCTTGCTCTGTACTTGGGCTCCACTGATGAATTAAGTAATTTCAACTGGAATAGAAGATTCTTTGGAAAAGAAACTTGCTTGTTTCCTCAGAATACTGGATTGATAGGGATGGGTAATTTAGATATTAACTATATAAAATGGGGAGAGATAATGGCATGAAGTGGCTGGATTACATGCTTTTATGGGTGTGCTTATACTTAAAATGATTGGAAGTGGGGAATTAATCTTTCAAGTATGAAAGGGCTGATGGCTAGAAGAGCCAGGAGGTGACCTGCTGTGCACTGAATTATTTATTATGGCCCTTCTAGCCATGGCCTTTGTGACTTCAAGTAGATGAATGGTTGGGACTATGCAAATGGAAAGTGGTTGTACAGTGCTTGTTTATATTATTAAATATCATAATATATTATGATACCATAATATATTATGATATTTAATAATAAAAATAAAGTACAGGGTACCATCATGTGAGTGGGATTGTGCAAATAAGATGTATGGGACTATATCATGGGGATTACACACATTTGCCATCCTGCTAGGCTTAAAATGAACCATCCCAGAGGCAGGAATAGGGGATCTCACTACCATCACTAAAGAAGAGCCAGGAGAAGAATACATTCTTTAGACCTGAGATCTCTGAGATGAACCTCTCTAGTCCAGGAGAAAGAGAGCTATGACACCAGAGATGACAAGAGCCATTGAGAAAATGTAGCAGCAGGAGCAACAGAGCCAAGAGACCAACAGGAGACAGTGTGGTGGGCTTCCTGTCCCATGAAGTGAGAAAGCCGAGTACTTAAGTGGGGTGCCTCTGAGCATTTATTTGTGGAGTTAGGGTTGCTGGCCCATACAGTGAGAAAGCTGAATACCTTTTGGCAGGATGCTTGTTGATTGAATAGGGTGCCTGTTTGCGCATATATGTGCAGAGTTAAAAAAGTTTGTAACAGCTTACTGAGCAGGGCTGAGGCCAAGAGGACACAGAATCTAGAGGCAGAGGCCAAAGAAAGGTGTGGGCATGGCTGAGAATCTGTCCTGAGTGGTTTCTGATCCTGACTTTTAACCTATTACTTCCGTGGTTGTTATGTGCCGTTGAGTCGTCTCCAACTCTTAGCGACCCCTCCTTGGGTTTCCAAGGCAGTATCTCTATGGAAGTATATTGCCCAAGCTTCCTTCTGAGGAGTGGCTGGTGGGTTTGAACTGCCAAACTTCTGGTTAGCAGTCAAGTGCCTTAGGCACTATCCCACCAGAGCTCCCAGCAGAACAGGTGTGAAAATGCAAATTGACTACATCCATGCATACACACACATACACACAGGTTTGACAGGGGATATTTTGAAATATGTATCTATATGTGCTGCTCATACATTCATGAATATAATGGAGCATACAGGGGCAAAATTATTAAAATTTCTTAGCCATAAACAAACACCTTATAGGAATGAGTTGCTGGAACTGGTTATTTAGAACCATTGTCTCAGGGGACATCATGGTCAATATTCATACAGTCCACAAAGAAAATATTTTACATCCTACTTTGATGTGTAGTGACTAGAATCTTAAAAGATTGTGAGTGACCATTTAAGGTACAGTTTGGTCATTCATCTTGATCTCTCTCCATCTGGACCAGAGAAGAATGAAGAAAAGCAAATACACCTGGAAACAACAAGTCCAGAGGACTAATGGGCCACATGAACCTCAGCTTCCATGACTTTGAGAAGAGAACTAGATGGTGCCCAACTAATGCTAACAACCACTCAAGAGATCACATTAGAAGGATCTGGATAGCGTGGGAAAAAATTATAGAACAAAACTCAAGGTCATGAAAAAGACCAGGCTCACTGGTCAATTAGAGACTGGTGGAACCCCCAATAACATTGCCCATAGTGGCCCTTTAAGCCTGGAACTGAATTCCCATGCATGGCTCAACTTTCAGCTAAACAATAGACAAGTCAATAAGGTGAAAAGCAGCACGAGGGATATATGCATTCCTTAGAACAACTAATAATTCGAGATCAAAAGGGCAGCATTTGCACAGGAACAAAGTTCAAAAAGCAGGAAGGGATAGGAAAGAAGGAGGAATGGAAATAGGAAATACTGGCAAGAAGGGGGATAAGTCCTGTTACATTGTGAGGATTGCAATCAATAGCATGGAAAAAAAAATGTGTTTGAACTGTTGAATGGTGAAGTGACTTAGTCTGTAAACTTTCACTTAAATCACAATAAAAAGGTTTTTTTTTTTTGTTTTTTTTTTTAAAAAAAAAAGAAACCAGATTACACTGCCCTAAGTTAGCAAACTTCAGAAGAAAGTGTTTGAAGGATGTACTGATAACTTATATTTGAAAGAGTTTTTGTTTTTTACTCAACACAATACTTAGGACCCATCAATGAATGAAAACACTTTTCAGAAAGTAAAATATTGAAACTGTTTAAAAGGTATGCAGGATTTGTGCCATGAATAAAACTTCAAGGATGACTTTCTTAGTTAAGAATTTTTGCTTTTGGGAGTATAAAATATGAAGACCTGGAGGTTCCAACTCCCTTTTCAGCTGGAGAGGCACAGGTACAGGTACCTTTCCATGTGTTCTCCTAAATGTTGAATGAAGAGCAAACAGAGCTGGCAGGCTGAGTGTGTAAGAATTTACTGGTATTTTATCTCTCTCCACATTCAATCAGTCAGTCAGTCAGTCAATAAATATGTATGAAGCTAACACAAAATGCATTGTCTGATTGAGCTTTGGAGATTCAAAGGATTTTAAAATGTTGTTCCAGTCCTTAAGAATATTAAAATCCAAGAAAAATAAAATAGTTATAAGTAAACAAATTTATATTCTTAGCAACAATCATTAATAGTTAGGTATTGCAATCTCAGATTTAGAAGGCACCTTCATGGTTGTATAATCCAATGATTTCCAAAATGTGTGCGTAGTGATGTACTTGTCCAAGAAGATATGCAAAATGACCCTTTGCTGTGAGAAAAGAAAATAATGGACTATACACTTCTGGTTATTTCTTATGTGCTCCTTTGTATATTTTGTATTTTATAATCATTACACATTTTATTACAAGGAGATACACATATCCACACAGGCCTATTGTGGTGTAGTGAATTACTTAGTGTGGTTTTTCTACCCATAAATCTGTGTAAACTCCAAGGTGGGATTTTCTATGAGCAACTGAGGAGCTCCTGGTTGCTGATGTTGTCCACCTGGAGTATTTCTGTTGGGAGTGGCATAAAACAATGCTCTGGGAGGTGCTCACTCTCTCTCACATGCTTAGAGTTCTGATGCTATGATTGGCTAGTTTGACCACCCTGCTGGGCTCAAAAGGAGGCCTCCTAGAGGCAGAACTCTCTCTGACTGCTGGCTGAGGAGGGACGCACTCCTGTGAGAGATGTGTTGCTACAAGGGACACGTGCTGCTGGAAGAGACATGCACTGCTGGGAAAGAGACTCAAGAGACACACATTGCTGAGTGAGACACTGAGGAGCATGCACTGTTGGGAGAGAGACTGTGGGAGACTTTTGGCTGACAGACAGTGGGCTGGAAGAGAGACTGAGCATTTTTCCTGAACTTGAATTATAGTCTGGTGCTTCCCTAATAAACCTCATAATCTGTGAGTTCTGTGTGGCCACTGCAGAGAATTATTGAACTCAGGAGAGAGGTGGTGGTGCTTTGGGAGGAACAGTTGGTGAAAGGGCTGGAGGGAGGCAGCATGTCTGGCCTTGCAGTGATAGGCCTTGGGTTATTGCTAGTAATCCTGTCTTCCTCTTGTGGGATTAGAGGAGATCAGAACATGTGTCCTCCCTGCCCTTTTTGTACCTATACACTGAATGTAGGCACTCAACTTTTTACGGATAGATGTGCTTAATATTAAAAGTTTGAAGGCCACATATGTATTTCCCCCTTCATTAGTGTTTCAATATTGCATGCTACAGTTTTAAATAATTATCACACAGACTATAATCAAAATGTTTCCGTAACCAATGAAGGAGTCCTAGTGGTGAATGGGTAGGTGACTGGCCGCTAAATGAAAGGTCAATAGTTTGAATTCACCAGCCACTCCATGGCAGAAAAGTCCTGGTGATCTGCTCCCCTAAAAATTTCAGCCTGGGAAATCCTCTAGGGCAGTTTTACTCTGTCATATAGGGGCCTTTGAATTGGAATTGACTCAACAGCACACAAAAACAACAGTAAACAATGAACACTTTCTGACTTTTAAACAGCCTTGTCTTATAGACATCACACATGAGAACTCTACATAATATTTGCTGGTGTCCAGATAGGTTATAATTACCATATTTTTTCTCCTTCCATTCCTAGTCTCTTGCACAAATGAAAATGAATTTAGTCTGATAGAGATTTCTCAGTGAACTCAAATTATGCTATGATGATTATTTGTTCTCGATCAAGGGGCTCACACATGATAGTATTAACAATCTATTTGACACTCTATTTTGGTGGTGTTAGGTGCTATAGCAGCCACTCCTCGGAAGGAAGGTTGGGCAATCCTACTTCCGTAGTGATACTGCCTCGGAAACCCAAGGAGGGGTCGCTATGAGCCGGGGCCGACTCGACGGCAAATAACAACAACAACAACAGGTGCTATAGAGTCAGCTTTGACTCATAGTGACCCTGTGTACAACAGAACGAAACACTACACCATTCTTTGCCATCTTCACAATTATTGCTATGCTTGAGCGCATCTTTGCAACCACTGTGTCTATCCATCTTGTTGAGGGTCTTCTCCTTGTTGCTGACCCTCTGCTTTACAAAGCATGATGTTCTTCTCCAAGAACTGGTCACTTCTGACCACATGACCAAAGTAGGTGGGGTGAAGTATAGACTTTCTAACTTTTAAGGAGCATTCCAGCTGCACTTCCTCCAGGACAGATCTGTTAGTTCTTTTAGCAGTCCATGGTACTTTCAGCATTTTCACCAGCACCACAACTCAAAAGCATCAACTCTTTTCAGTTTTCCTTATCCACTGTCCAGCTTTTGCATGCATATGAGGCTATTGAAAAGACCATGGATTGGCTGTTCTTAGTCTTCAAAATGACATCTTTGATTCTTAACACTTTAAAGAGGTCTTTTGCAGCAGATTTTCCTAGTGTAATATGACAGTCTATTTCTTGACTGCTGCTTGCATGGGTATTGATAGTGAATCCAAATAAAATGAAATATCTGACAACATCAATCTTTCCTCCATTTATCATGATGGAAATTATTGATTCAGTTTAGAGGATTTTTGATTACTTTATGTTGAAGGGTAATCCATACTGAAGACTGTAGTCTTTGATCTTCATCAGTAAGTGCTTCAAGTCATATTCACATTCAGCAAGTAAGGTTGTGCCATCTGAATAGCACATATTGCTAATGAGTCTCCCTCAAAACCTGATGCTGTGTTCTTCTTTATATGGTCCAGCTTCTCTGATTATTTGCTCAGCATACAGATGGAATAAGTATGGCAAAATCATTCAACATTGATGTGCACCTTTACTGATTGTGATCCTTGTATCCCCTTGTTCCATTTGAATGACAGCCTCTTGGTCTATGTACAGATTCCTCATGAACACCATTGAGTGTTCTGGATTTCATTTTCTTTGTAATTTTGTCCATAATTTGTTATGATCTACATAATCAAATGCATTTGCATAGTCAATAAAACACAGGTACACATGTTTCTGGTATTCTTTGCTTTCAGCCAAATCCATCTGACATCAGCAATGATATCTTTTTTCCACATCCTCTTCTGAATCCAGCTTCAATTTCTGGCAATTCCCTGTCAATACACTGCTGCAATTGTTTGTGAATTATCTTTAGCAAAATTTTACTTGCTTTTGAAATTAATACTATTGTTCAATAGTTTCCATATGTTGTTAGATCCCCTTTCTTTGGATTATGAAGATATATGGATCTGTTCCAATCTGTTCACCAGGTATTTGTCTTTCAAATATCTTGGCATAAATGAGTAAGGGCCTCCAGAAGTTCATCCATTTGTTGAAACATCTCAATGGGTATTTTATCAATTCCTAGAGCTTTGTTTTTTCCCAACTCCACCAATATGTCTTGGACTTCTTCCTTCAGTAATCTTGGTTCTTGATCATATTATACTTACTAAAATGATTTAAAGTTGACTAATTCTTTTTTTGTATAGTGTCTGTTTATTCATTCCATCTTCTTTTGATGCTTTCTGCATTGTTCAATATTTTGCTCATAGAATCCTTCAATACTGCAAATTGAGACTTGAATTTTTTCTTTCATACTTAAGGGTCAGAAATGCTAATTATGTTCTTCCCTTTTTTTCTTTTTTCCTTAACTACAAGTCTTTGTCCATTTCATTACAGTATTTTATTATGTTTTCTTGAATCACCCTTTGAAATCTTTTGAACTCTATTATTTCATTTCTTCCATTTATTTTATCCACTCTTCATTCAAGAGCAAGTTTCAGAATCTCTTCTGAGATCCATATTGATCTTTTCTTTTTTGTCTGTCTTTTTAACTATCTTTTGCTTTCTTCATGTAAGATGTTCTTGATGTCTTCTCAACTCATCTGGTCTTTGGCTGTTAGTGTCCAATGCATCTAATCTATTTTTCAGATGATCCCTGAATTCAAGTGGAATACAATCAAGATTGTATTTTGGCTCTCTTGGACTTTTTAAAAATTTTCTTTAGCTTCAATGAACTTGCATATAGACAATTAATGACCTGTTTGTTCCACAGTCAGCTCCTAACCTTGTTCTGACTGATAATACTGAGCTTCTTCATTACTTCTTTCTACAAATGTAGTTGATTTGATTCCTATGTATTTCATCTGGCAAGATGCACATGTATGGTTGCCATTTATGTTGTTGAAAAATATATTTGCAATGAATAAGTCATTGGTTTTGCAAATTTCTGTCATGCGACATTCATCATTATTTTTATCACCAACACCTTAATTTCCAACTACCAGTGCTTCTTCATTTTTTCCAACATTTACATTCCAATCAACAGTAATTATCAATAAATCTTGATTGCATTCTTGGTCAATTTCAGACTGTAAAATTTGGTAAAAATCTTCAATTTCTTCATCTTTGCCTTTAGTGGTCAGTGCATTAATTTGAAAAAATTATATACTAACGGGTCTTCCTTGTAGGTGTATGCATATTATCTTATCACTGACAGAATTACACTTCAATATAGATCTTGAAATGTCGTTTTTGACAATGAGTGTGATGCCATTCAATTTGTCATTCCGAGCATAGTAGACCATTTGATTGTCTGACACAAAATGACCAGTACCACCCATTTCAGCTCACTAACCTAGGATTTCAATCTTTGTGCTTACCATTTCATTTTGACAACTTTCAATTTTCCTAGATTCATACTTTGTGCATGCCACATTCTGATTATTAATGAATTGTTGCAGTCATTTCTTCTCATTTTGAGTTATGCTCCATTAACAAATGATAGTCCCAAAAGCTTTATTCTCTCCCCATTATTAGTGTCAGCACTACCTGATGACATAGCTCATCCTTGGTTATATTTGATTTCCATCCAATCTGAAGGGCTCATCTTCTAGCATTATACCATATAATGTTTCACTGATATTCATCAAGTTTTCTGGCTATATATCAGACAGAGTTTCACTGCTATGCACAAGCTTTACAGTGGCCATTTTTTCAGAAGTGGATGGCCATATCCTTCTTCCCAGTCTATCCTAGTCTGAAAGCTGAACCTGTCCCCAGTGGATAACCCTGTTGGTACTGACAATACTAGAAGCACAGCTTTCAGCCTCATGTTGTTGTTTTTAGGTGTCGTCAAGTCATTTCCGAGCCATAGTGACCCCATGCACAGCAAAATGAAACACTGCTTGATCCCGTGCCAGCTCCACGATCCCTGCTATACTTGAGCCTATCATCACAGCCATAGTGTCAATCAGCTTTCAGATCTGGAAAAAGGTGTGGAATGATGGACGTCATTACTGATGTCAGATGGATCTTAGCTGAAAGCAAACAATAACAGAAAGATATGTACTTGTATTTTATTGACACAGGCATAGGCATTTGATTATGCAGATAATTACAAATTACAGATAACATTGTGAAGAATAGGAATTCCAGAATACTCAATTATTCTCATGAGGAACCGATGTATAGACCAAGAGATATTCATTGAAACAGAACCAATTAATAATGCATGGTTTAACATTAGGAGAGGTGTGCATTATGGTTGTATCATTCACCATACTTATTCAATATATATGCTGAACAAATCATCCAATAAGCTGGACCTTATGATGAGGGGCATGGCATCAGGATTGGAAGGAAACTCATTAACAACCTGAGATGTGCAGATGACACAAGCTTACTTGCTAAAAAAGAAAATGGCTTGAAGCACTACTGATGAAGATCAAAGACTACAGTCTTCAGTATGGTTTATACCTCAAAATACAGAAAGCAAAAATCCTCCCATCTAGATGAATAACCAACATCACAAAAAATGGAGAAAAGACTGAAATTGAAGGAATGACATTTCTTTTGTATCTGCTAGACCTTCTGAAAGTTAAATCTTTCCTGTGAAAGATACTCAGATACACAATCAATGCCATGGAAGCAGCAATCAAGAAATTAGATGTATTGCACTGGGCAAATGTGGTGCAAAATAAATCTTTAAAATTTTAAGAAGGAAAATATCTCTTTAAAGTGTTTAAAAGCAAAGATGTTATTTTGAAGATCAAGTGTGACTGAACCACTCCTCAGAAGGAAGATTGGGGAATCTACTTCCGTAGAGATATCACCTCAGAAACTCAAGGGGGGGTTGGTTGCTCTGAATTGGGATCGACTTGATGGTAGTGAGTTTTTAGTTTTTTGAGCGAAGCTATGGTATTTTCAACCATCTCATTTGCATTTGAGAGCTGGATGTGGTAGTTAAGGTTGTGTGTCAACTTGGCTGGGCAGCTGGTGGTAGTTATTCCTCATGATGAGACTGGCAATCAACGGCATGGTGGAATCTGCCACAAGCAGCTAAGTAAATGCTTTAGGGATGTGGTCTGCTTCCTGTATATAAGAAACAGTTTTGGGAATGGTCTCTAGCGTTTTGACACACTTGAGTCCTGCATGTAGCCAAGTCATTGTTCAATGGCATGACATCCCCTGACAAACTTGGGACCTCATCTGGAATTGAATTAGTGGCCTGCCTCACTGTTTGGTAACATTGGGACTGTGTCTTTTTACTTGTCAACCTTGGGCTTGTCAGCCTCAGCAGCCACCAACTGTCTGAGTGAAGAAAGCCTCCAGCTTCAGTAAGCCAGGAGCAGGAAGCAGAGCTGAAGCCCAGAGTTGAGGGGCTTTCACCCAGCCCCTAGAGCCTGGCACTTTGAACTCAGATTTAAAGCCTCAAATTGTAAGAATAAAGTCCTGTTTGCTAAAGCCATCCCATTTCTGGTATTTTCTGATAGAGTAGCACAGAGGTAACCAGAACACTGGGCAATGGATAAGGAAGAGTGAAGAAAAATTGATGCCTTTGAATTGTGATGTTGGTGAAGAATACTGAAAATGCCATTAACTGCCAAAAGAATGAACAAATCTGTTCTGGAAGAATTACAGCTGAAATGTTCCTTAGAAGTGATAATGGCCAGACTTCATATGATCTATTTTGATCATGTTGTCACAAGGTACCAGCCCCTGGAGAAATATATTACACTTGGTAAAGTAAAGGGTAAGTGAAAATGGGGAAAACCCTCAAAAAGATGGATTGACCCAGAGGGTGCAACAATTGGCTTAGGCACAACAATGATTATGGGCAGGACTGGTCATTTTTTTGTTCTGTTGTACATATGGTCACTATGAATCAGAGACAACTTGATGGCACCTAACAAAAATGACATATTGTGACATGATTAATATTTCTTTAACAAAGATGTTATAATATTTTTTGTGTGTTCCATAAAATTCAATGGCTCCATAATCAACTGACCTGGTTGAAAAGTAAATCAATCTGGTTACATTTTTTTTTCTTTCCTTACTATCTCACGTATGATGACATGAACTTTTGTGTCAAACATTTTATTTCCATTTAATTATATAATCTTCACAAAAAAGTTTGATTAGATATCACTCCCCATAGTAGAGTCTGTTGTTGTTGTTGTTGTTATGTGCCGTCGAGTCGGCCCCAACTCATAGCGACCCCTCCTTGGGTTTCCGAGGCAGTATCACTACGGAAGTAGGATTGCCCAACCTTCCTTCCGAGG
>NW_006921702.1:1801764-1804640 GCF_000298275.1 Orycteropus afer afer | reverse complement strand
GGGTTTGAACCGCCAGCCCTCTGGTTAGCAGGCAAGTGTCTTAGCCACTATGCTACCAGAGCTCCCATAGTAGAGTCTAGGGAATCAAATAGCAACAAGTTTATATAAATTTCTAAGTATTAGAAAAAAAATGACATTTCTTTTGTATTTCCTAGGTCTTCTGAAATTTAAATATTTCCTGTGAAATTAGATGGGCAAAATGAATAAGCATTGGACAGAGTTTCTATAGCAGAAGTGTGATGCTCTACATAAATCTAGTCTGTCATAAGAACAATAAAACAGAGGTAAAACTTGTCAAAATCAACTTTTTCAGAACTCCAGAAATAACTGATGCTTGTATTAATATGAGGAACGTTTATTCAAAAAACATTTTTGAGCTTTAGCAAGAACAACAGAGAAGTTTATTTCTTGGAAATTTAACCATACTTGCTCAAAACAGTACCCTTACAGACACTAGAGGAAGTTGACTATTTTTCAATCTCCTCAAAAACCTCCATCCTCGGAGCATTGTAATTATCATAGCTCGTTGAAAAATCTTTACTTGCATTGTTATTTTAACCTTAGTTAAAATTTGTTCAGAGAGAAAAGTACTATCCATAGGGCCTTTGTTGAAATATATCAGCTATCTGAAGCTTTGGGAGCAGTGTCAAATGAGAGTACAGTCAAAACACTTTAAATAAAAATATGGAGAAATTGATGTCCATATGGGCCTGTTAAAAGCTCTGACATGCTGATGAGGATCCAGAAGGCCATTGCAGGACAGTACAAATACTCAGGTTAATCCTGAAAAGGTCCAATATTTAACCTTTGAATGAGTTGAGTCCTTTTGCATGAAGTAAGTAAAGGCTAAGTCACTGTTGTAAACTAAATTTTGAAACCATCTCCAACAAATAAATAGAACCCTAAATTACAGATGGAAAGCTTATTGGTCCAAGACATTTAATGAAATGTTTGATAAATCGCTGCCTGATAAACAAGATAATTAGCTAATTAAGCAAAAACTAAGAGATCTGGTAGCATAGTGGCTAAAGCACTTGACTGCTAACCAGAAGCCTGGCAGTTCAAACCCACCAGCCACTCCTTGGAAGGAAGTTTGGGCAATCCTACTTCCGTAGTGATACTGTCTCGGAAACCAAAGGAGGGGTCGCTATGAGTCGGGGCCGACTCGACGGCACATGACAACAACAACAACATAGTGACTATGACCTACAAAAGAGAATTTATAAAATTAACCCAGGAAAATGATTAAACAAATGAAAAATAACAAACAACAACAAAAAATGGCAGAATAGGCAGACAAGCTACACAGATCCTCTTCAACACAAAAAAAAGAGAAACAAATTGATACAGGCACAGAAGATAATTCTGGAGCCCTGAGCTTTGAAACCAAGTATACAGAAGTGGATTAAGCACCCACTAGTGGACAAACCGAAGTATACAGAAGTGGATTAGGCACCAACTAGTGCAAAAATCTGAATTGAAACAGTGAGTGTGGAGATGGACAGAGCTGCAGACTGTCAGCTATTCTGACAGCACCAACAGCCTGAATATTGCCAAGTGATATTGAAACCTGACAACTGACCTGAGATCAGCCCTACTTGCCAAGAGCTGCAGGGATGACTGCACTAGTGACCTATGACTAGGAAGGGGGACAACAAAGATGGAGAAAACCTGAACTGTGGACTTTTGGTTGTCCAGGGGAGGTAGCCATGTTGATTGTTTACAAGTGGCAGCCATTATTGATATTTAAGGAGACTGAGGGTGCAGCTGTTTTAAATGTTTACAAGTGAACAGGTTGTCATTTTGGAAATTTAAAGTGACAGCATTTTCATTCAAATGCCAGGGTCCTAAGAATAGGCTTTGTTTGCTAAGGACTGCAAGGACATATGGGAGGCTGACAATGGGAAAGGAGAATGGTAGTGAGTGTATGTGTGCTGCCAACTAGCAAATAGAGGAGCATAGTACCTTGCTTATGTAGATAACATAAAAAAAAAAAAAAATCATGGGCAAGTCACTCCAATATACAATCACCAATTAAATATAAACATAAAAATGTCACAATGTTTCAGAGACAGCAGAACATCACAGTTCACACAAAGAAGCAAGATAGTGCAAGAGAAACAAGGGAGCAGGCTACAGACCCCAAACACATCCTTGAGGAAGAAGCAGCATTAGAATGCCCTGATAAGGAATTCAAAAGAATATATTTAGTTACCTTCAATGGATTCAGAGATAGAGCAAAGAAAACACTGAGAAAATTGAGTCAAACAGAAAAAAACCCTAAAATAATTTCAGAAGACAGAACGAGAACAAAATGAAAAAAAAAAAAAAGAAAAATTGGAAATGATACAAAATCTATAGATAGAAATCTAGAAGATTAATACTGAATTTTCAGAAATAGATAACACATTAAATAGGCAAAGGAGTATAATTGAATCAAGGGAAGACAGAATTAGTAAGATTTAAGACAATCTTACTCAATACCTTAATACTTCTTTGAAAAACGATCAGTCAGAAACATGAAAAACAAAATGAAAAAAGCCTAAGGATCATGTGGGATACCATCAAAAGGAATAACCTACATGTAATTGGAATTCCAGAACAGAAAGAGACAAAGAGAACCACAGAGAAAACTGTTGAAGATTTGTTGGAAGAAATTTCCTTGATATGATGAAAGATGAGAATATATTCATTCAAGAAGTTCAACGAACCCCAAACAGAATAGACCCCAAAATAAAATCCCCAAGACATATCATCATCAAACTCACTAAAACCAAAGAAAAGGAAAAAATCCTGAAAGCAACACAAGAGAAACAAAAAGTTACCTACAAAGGGCAACCAACCTAAGTTGGATTTCTCAGCAGAAACCATGCAAG
>NW_006921702.1:1796523-1801249 GCF_000298275.1 Orycteropus afer afer | reverse complement strand
AAAAAAAAAAAAAAAAAAGTGTAGTTACATAACTTCTAAATGGCAGGGAAATCAAGACAACTGCAAGATAGAGCGGTGTTCTTAACTTAGGAAGAAAATTATAAATTATAAATCACAGGGTAACCTCAAAGGAAAAAATAAACCTTCACATCAAAATAAAAAAGAGGACCAGCACAAATATTTAGTAAATAATAAAACAATAGCAAAGAAGGAAGTGATAATATAAATCAGAAAAAAAAAAAAAAAACAAGCTCAGCACAGAAAATTATATGGAACAAAGAAATCAGCAACACCATGAAAAAGCTCATAATGAATGACAGTAACAAATTCATACATGTCAATAATTACACCACCAAACAAGTAAAAAGAGAACCTACAGATATGGAAAAAAAAATATTCGACAATGACATATATGACAAGGGAATTATCTCTAAAATTTATAGAAAACTCCTACATATCAACAACAAAAAGATTAATAATCCAATTAAAAAATGGGCAGAAGACATGAATAGACACTTCATTAAATAGGAAATTCAGGCAGCCAGCAAATACATGAAGAAATGCTCATGATCATTAGCCATCAGAGAGATGCAAATCAAAACAACAATGAGATACCATCTCATCCCAGCACTAATGGCAAAGTTCAACAAGACAGAAAAAAACAAATGCTGGTGAGGATGTGGAGAGATTGGAACTCTTATACACTGCTGGTGGGACTGTAAAATGATACAGCCATTGTGGAAAGCAGTCTGAAGATTCCTTAAAATGTTGGACTTGCAAATTCAAAATGGAGTCTTGCCAGTGAGCAGCACACTCCCCCTCCCCTCTGACATCTAAGGACTTTGAAAATTAGGTACAACTGTTTGGATTGGGAACTTTGGTTCTCTGAACAGTTCAGTGAGTCAGAGTGCACCAAACACAGAGGAGCAGAATTGAAGGAAAGGCACAGGGAGATTATTTAAGAAAGAGCTATTGGCAGAGGATGGATGGGCACCCGGGAGAGACCATTGCAGACTTTCCTGGGGCAGTCATTGTCTGTCAGGCGAGGGAAGCCGCCTGAGATCCCCAAGCCAAGAAGGCATACCAGCAGCATACCAGTGACCATATTCCAGTGGGCAGCAGCAGAGACTTGCATCTAGCAGCTGATTTTGTTAGTAATTTGGGTCATCTGGGTCATCTGGGTGCAGGTGGGCACGGGCAGCATTGCTGAGATTCAGGCGGAGATCTCACTGCTGCACCAGAAAGGCTAGATCTCTCCCCTCCCAGAGGATCACAGAATGGGCTTGGGTCAGACTGGGAGACACTGTGCTTTTCTTTGCCACAGATATCAGGACCACAGGTCACTAGCAGGTACTTCCCCAACTCCAACACAGCTGAAATTGTGCAAATTTTTAGTGCCAAAGGTGGGTGGTATCATAGAAAAAACTCCAGAGCTGGCCATTAGTGGTCTGGTGGGATTGCTTCAGCACTGCAGGCAGATGGAGCATGGAGAGCAAAGAAACTGCAGCTGAGTGCGGTCCCACAAATTTTGCCTTGGAACTGTGCTTTGGTGCTGTGGGGCCGTGGAGGCGGGGTCTTTGAGTGTGCCTGAAATTGGCAAAATTTGTGACCCTCTAACAATAGGAGTCTTTCCTGGGGTTGAGCCGCGGTCTTGCAAATAAATAAGTCATCAATAATAGCCTGCTCAAAGCCCTAGAAACTGACCCTAGCAAGACCAAGCTTTCCTTCTTCTGCTCCCACCTTATCCATCAATAACTTCACTCATTCAGTAGAAGAAACCATATTCAGACAGTTACCATAAAACCTCCTGTTTCAAACTCTAAACCCTCTTTACAAAAAACAGAGACACATATCCACACTACACACAGTGATTCCACCATCACAAAGAAAACAGCAGAGCAACCCAATACACCTAAATCAATAATAAAATAAAACACACCAGCTTCACCTTTACAAAATATTAAACTATAAAACCAAGACAAAACAAATCAACACGTAACAAGCAGCTAGAGACAACCTAGACACAGTGCTCTAACAGATTACAAGAGTTTAAGAAGAGGTTCTGCTTTCCAGTAACCCCAAGAAATCTTGAGACATGCACTACATGACTGAAAAGGTCCTAGTTTACACCTTTTTTTTTTTTTTTAATTTTTATTTACTTATTTTTCTTTCTCTCATGGTTAACTCTGTTCCTTGTTTTTGTTTTTTTTGTTTTTTTTCCTGTTTGTTAGTTTGTTTTCTTTCTTCATTACTCTCCTTCTGTACCTTTTTTCTCTTAGTAATGTATCCCCAGATATTGCATATTTACCTGTTTTCTTCTTCTTTTCTCCACTTTTTCTCTTTTTGGGTTACTGTTCCTGTGTGGTTTCAGGGTGTATTTTTTGTCCATGTGCTTTTAGTTTTTTCGATGGTCATTCAATTGTAATTTTTGTCTAACTGAGTGGGAGACAGCAACAGTCCTCATAAGATAGAAGTACACCCACACTTCCTGCAACTTCACTTACAGAGCAAGAGCCACCATGGCCTTCTCCACCAATGGGCCAACAGTAAAAAAAACACCAAAAAGAGCTGGAATCAACCTTGGCTGCTCTTCACAAACAATTAACAGAGATCTTAACATAAGACCAAAATGTCTAGGAGACAACAGACCATCAGAGTCCACATAAAGAAGCAAGATAAAGTGACAGAAACAAGGGAACAGGTTACAGACTCAGAACACATCCCTGAGGAAGAAGCAGCATTGGGACACTCTGATAAGGAATTCAAAAGAATTATCTTTAGGTATCTTCAAAGGATTGAGAGACACACCAAAGAAAACACAGAAAAAACCTTAGAAGAATTTTGGAAGAAAATACAAGAAAAAAATGACAAAATAAATGAAAAAATTGGAAATGATTCTAAATCTACAGATAGAAATCTGGAAGATTAATACTAAATTGTTAGAAATAGATAACACATTGGAAGGGCAAAGGAGTAGAATTGATGCAATGGAGGACAGAATTAATGAGATTGAAGAAAAATACCTGAATACTTCCTTGGAAAGGGATCAGTCACAAAAAAAAATCAAAACAAAATGAAGAAAACCTAAGGTTCATGTGGGATACCATCAAAAGGAATAATCTACTTGTCAATGGAATTCGAGAACAGGAAGAGCAAAATAAAACCACTGAGAAAATAGTCCACAATTTGCTGGAGGAGAACTTCCTTGATATGATGAAAGAGGAGAACATATCCATTCAGGAAGTCCAGTGAACCCCAAACAGGATAGACCCCAAAAGAAAATCACTGAGACATATCATCATCAAACTCACCAAAACAAAGACAAAGAAAGAATCCTGAGAGAACCATGGGAAAAACAAAAAGTTACATACAAAGATCAGCCAGTAAGAATAAGCTCTGATTTCTCAGCAGAGACTGTGCAAGCTAGAAGACAATAAGATGGCATATATAAAACCCTGAAAGAGAAAAATTTTCAACCAAGAATTATATACCTGGCAGAAATGTCCCTCAAATATGATGGTGAAATTAGGAGATTTCCAGATAAGCAGAAACTAAGGGAATTTTTAAAAACCAGACCAACCTTGCAAGAGATGCTAAAGGGAGTCCTTTGACCAGAGAACCAAAAATAGCAAATATCCATAGACCATTGATACACAAAATGACATATCCCAGAAACCCACAGCAATGGACATAGTCAAAATAAAATGAGCTTACAAGATTTTAACAGGGAACCAGAGACATCAATTGGTAAGTGAGGACAACTACAAACAAAAAGAGGGAAATGACCGTGTAGTTACAGAACGCCTAAATGGTGAGGAAGTTAAGAGAGTTGCAAGAAAGAATGGACTGTTCTAAACTTGGGGATAAAATTATGAATCATAGTGTAACCTAAAAGAAAAATGATAAACCTTCATATCAAAATAGAAAAGAGGACAAGCACAAATACTCAGCAAATACTAAAACAAAAGCAACAAAGGATATGATAAGCGGATTCATAAACAATGAGATCAGCACAGAAAATAATATGGAACAAAGAAATCAGGGACACCATGAAAAAAATACATTCTAAAATGACAGCAACCAAATCATATTTGTGAATAGCTACACTTTAAGACAAAAACCACCATATGAGACAAGGAAGGACATTATATAATGATTAAATGATCAATTAATCATGAAGATATAACAATAATAAATATATATGGACCCAATGAAAGGGACCCAAAATACATAAATCAGACTTTAAAAGAGTTGAAAAGCCAAATAGATAACTGCACAGTCATAGTGGGAAACTTTAATACACCACTTTCTTTGAAAGATAGAACAACTGGAAAGAAACTCAATAAAGATTCAGAAGACCTAAATAATACACTCTACCAATTGGGCCTTATAGATATCTACAGAGCATTTCACCCAACAGCAACACAATATACATTCTTCTCCAGTGCACATGGAACATTTTCGATGATAGATCATATCTTAGGCCATAAAGCAAGGCTTAATAAATTTTAAAACATCGAAATACTGTAAAGCATCTTCTCAGATCATAACACTATCAAATTAGAAATCAACAATAGGAAGATCAACAGAAAAAGAGTAAACACATGGAAACTGAACAATATCCTCCTAGAGAAAGACTGGGTAAGAGAAGAAATAAAAATTGAAATTCAAATATTCCTTGAATCAAACGAGAATGAGAACACAACATACCAAAATCTTTGGGACA
>NW_006921702.1:1789830-1790985 GCF_000298275.1 Orycteropus afer afer | reverse complement strand
AAAGCAGTATGGTGATTCCTTCAAAAGTTGGAACTAGAAATACCATTTGACCCAGCTATTCCATTACTAGGTATATACCCTAAAGAAGTGAGAGCCATGATAAGAACAGACATATTCACACCCATGTTCATGGCAGCACTATTTACAATAGCCAAACGATGGAAACAACCAAGGTGTCCATCAACTGAGGAATAGATATCCAAACTATGGTACATACACACAACAGAATACTATGCAACCCTAAAGAATAATGTAGAATCTGCAATACACCACATAACGTGGATGAACCTGGACGGCATTATGCTGAGTGAAATAAGTCAATCACAAAAGGACAAATATGGTAATAGTCCATTATTGTAATAGTCAAGGAAATGTCTATCTATGGAAGACCATTTCTTTTGTTGGTTACCAGGGATAGGAGTGGAGGGGAGGGAATACCGTTAGATAGATAGAGATAAGTTTTGATTTGGGTAAAGAAAAAGGCACTGTACCAAATATGAGTGATTAATATAGTGGCACTGAGGAAAAGAAAGACATACAGGTGTATGTGGGAAGTACAGACAACAAAGATGAACCCTTTTGCGTATATAGTAAGGCATGGTCAGTGAAGGCAAACACTGGTATATGGGTGGATAGATAGGTGCACAGGCTGAAATATTAGGTATGTATATGAAGTGGAGAGTGCACCCAAGAACAGGTATAGGGTTGGCAGAAAGTGGTCCAATAACTTTATGTGTATGATGATCCGAATTCCAAGGTCTATAATGGGGCTGACAAGGGGAAGGTTCCAGCCAGCTACCCAGAGGGACCAAGTAGTTGACCATGTGGGCTCGGGACCATAGTCACAGAGGACATCAAGCTCAATTGGCATAACATACTACACAAAACATTGTTCCACTTCCTACTGTGGCAAGTAGTGACTGAGATCTTAAAAGCTTGCAAGATGCCATCTAGATGCAACGATGGGTCTCTCCTCATCCAGGGCCAAGAAGAATGAAGAAAACCAAAAATTCTTGGAAACAACTAGTCCTGGTGACTGGTACACCATCCAATCTGCAGCCTATACGACTATGAGACCAGAAGAAATAGATTGTGTTCGGCTACTATTGTCAACCACTTGGAAGAGGAGCTTTGTAGGAGATCCTGGATAGAGAG
>NW_006921702.1:1769366-1789049 GCF_000298275.1 Orycteropus afer afer | reverse complement strand
CCATCTTCCTTCCGGGGAGTGGCTGGTGGGTTTGAACCGCCAGCCTTCTGGTTAGCAGTCAAGTGCCTTAGCCACTATGCTACCAGAGCTCCCAAAGAATAACATAGAATCTGCAAAATACCACATAATATGGATGAACTTGGAGGACATTATACTGAGTGAAATAAGTCAATCACAGAAGGACAATATAGTATTAGTTCATTATGGTAAAAACTCAAGGAAAGTTTATGTATGGAAGGAAATTTTCTTTGTTGGTTACCAGGGGAGGGAACAGTGCAAAAAAAAAAAAAAAAAAAAATCCTTGATCCATGTATTAAAAAAAAAAAATAGTAAAAGAAAAGCAACAAACCCAGGAGTAGGGGATCTAATCTCCCTAGTTGTCACATTTTATAATCTAAAAAGTTTAGTTTTTAATAATAAATTATGAGATACACAAAGGAATAGAGTAATGTGGCCCATGAAAGGAGAAAATAAAGGCAGTAAATAGAAATTGTCCCTGAGAATGCCCAGATATAGGATTTACTACTCAAACATTAAATTTGGCATTATAAATATGTTCAAAGAACTAATGAAAATAATTTCTAAATAATTAAAAGAAAATATTACAATGATGTCTTCCCCCCCAAAAAAAACTATCATTAAAGATATAAAACTCACTGCCATCAAGTTGTTTCTGACTCATAACAGCCCTCATTGGGTTTCCAAGGCTGTAAATCTTTATGGAAGTAGATTAGTATATCTTTTATAAAAAATAAGCAAAGAGAAATTCTGGCACTAAAAGTAACCATAACTAATTTAAATAAATAAATAAACTACTAAACAGGTTCAGCAGTAGATTTTACCTGACACAATAGAGAAGTAGAGAACTAGAAAATAAGTCAATCCTTCTGGGTAGCTGGCTGTAACCAAGCAGTGATCACAGCCTTCTCCTTGTCAGCCCCATTATAGACCTTGGAATTCAGATCATACACATAAAGTTATTGGACCACTTTCTGCCAACCCTATACCTGTTCTTGGGTGCACTGTCCACTTCATATACACACCTAATATTTCAGCCTGTGCACCCATCTATCCACCCATATACCCGTGTTTGCCTTCACTTACCACGCCCTACTATATATGCAAAAGGGTTCATCTTTGTTGTCTGTACTTCCCACATACCTCTGTATGTCTTTCTTTTCCTCAGTACCACTATATTAATCACTCATATTTGGTACAGTGCCTTTTCTTCGCCCAAATCAAAACTTATCTTTATCTATCTAATGGTATTCCCTCCCCTCCACTCCCACCCCTGGTAACCAACCAATGTCTTCCATAGATAGACATTTCCTTGACTATTACAATAATGGACTAATACCATATTTGTCCTTTTGTGATTGACTTATTTCACTCAGCATAATGCCCTCCAGGTTCATCCAATTTATGTGGTGTATTGCAGATTCTACATTATTCTTTAGGGTTGCATAGTATTTCGTTGTGTGTATGTACCATAGTTTGGATATCCATTCCCCAGTTGTGACATCACTCATTTAATTTCTTATTCATGTTATTTGTATCTTCTTCTTTTCCTTTGTTAAATATGCCAGTGGTTTGTCGATTTTATTAATCTTTTCAAAAAACCAATTTCTAGTCTTGTAGACTTTTTCTGTTGTCTTTCCATTTTCTGTTTCATTTATTTCTAGTTGAATCTTTATTATTTCTTTTCTTCTGGTGACTGCAGACTTTTTTTTTTTTTGCTGCTATTTTTCTAATGGTTGGAGATGTTTGGTTAAGGGGTAGATTTTGGCTCTTTCTTCTTTTTTTGGTATGTGCATCTATTACTATAAATTGCTATTTAATCACTGGTTTTGGTGTGTCCCAAGGATTTTGGTATGTTGTGTTTTCATACTAATTTAAGTCAAGGACTTTTTTAATTTTATTTTTTCATTTTTTTTATTACACAGTGATTTATAAGGAGGATGTCATTCAGTCTTTATGCATTTGCTCTTTTTCCATTGGTCTTCCTACTGTTGATTTCTAATTTTAAAGCATCTTGATCTGAGAAGATGCTTTACAGTATTTCAATGTTTTTTAATTTATTGAGGCTTGCTTTGTGACCTAACACATTGTTTATTCTGGAGAATGTTCCATGTGTGCTAGAAAAGAATGTATGTCTTGCTATTGCTCAGTGAAGTGCTTTGTAGGGCTCTGTAAGTGAACTTGGTTGGTCTTATTGTTCAGTTTTTCTGCATCTTTGTTGAGTTTCTTTCCTTTACTTCTATCTGTTATTGAAAGTGGTATGTTAAAGTATTCTACTATTATTGTGAATTCATCTATTTTTCTTTTCAATTCTGTGAAAGTGTTATTTACTCATTTTAGAGCTCTTTCATTGGGTGCATAGATATTTATTATGGTTATGTCCTCTTATTCAATTGGTCATTTAATCATTACATAATATCTTTCCTCATCATTTTTGTCTTAAATTGTATTTTGTCAGAAATTAGTATTGTCACTCTCACTCTTGCCCTTTTTTGGTTGCCATTTGTTTGGTATATCTTCTTTGAACCTTTGATTTTTAGCCTGTTTTTGTCTTTGTATCTAAAGTGAATCTCTTGTAGACAGCATATTGATGGATCATGTTTTCTTACCCAGTCTGCAACTCTGTTTCTTGAGTGGTCTATTTAATCTCTTTACCTTCAGTGTAATTATAAAAGGTATGAATTTTTTAGTGTCATTTTATGTGTTTTTTAATTATGTTTCTGATTTTTTTTGTTCCATATAATTTTCTGTGCTGAGTTCAGTTTGTTTATGAATTCTGTTATCATTTCCTTCATTGCTATTGTTTTCAAATTCACTAAATATTTGTGCTTGTCCTCTTTAATATTTTTATGTGAAAGCTTATACTTTTTCTTTGAGGTTACATTGTGATATATTATTTTCTTTCCACATTTGAAACATTCATTTCTATCTCACAATTGTCTTAACTTTCTCACTTTAACTATGCCATTTATTCCCTCTGTTCTGTTTTTAAATGTTCTCATTTATGTCTCTTGTTCTCTGTTTAGAGTCTTGTATGGTTATTTTACTTTGGATATTTCTATAACTGGGTTGGTGTCATCATGTGTGCTAAGTATTAGTTTGTTTGCTGTTGTTGGTGTTGTATCAGATGGACTCCCTTTAACATCTCTTGTAAAGGATTTCTGGTTTTAACAAATTCCCTTAGTTACTGATTACCTAGAAATCTCCTAATTTTACCTTCATACTTGAGGGACAATTTTGCTAGGTATATAATTTTAGTTACATATTTTTTCTTTCAGTTTTGTGTATAAATCATCCCATAGCCTGCACAGTTTCTACTGAGAATTGGAGTTCATTTTTATTTGTTGCCATTTATGGGTAACTTTTTTTTTTTTTTTTTTCATGCTGCTTTCAGAATTCTTTCTTTATCTTTGTTTTTGGTGAGTTTGATGATGATATGTCTTGGAGATTTTATCTATCCTATTTGGAGTTCTTTGAATATCTTGAATGGAAATATTCTTGTCTGTCATCAAATTAGGGAAATTCTCTTCCACCAAATCTTTGACAATTTTCTCTGTGCTTCCATCTGTCTCTTCATGCTCTGGAATTGTGATTACATGTAGGTTATTACTCTTGATTACATCCCACATGAATCTTAGGCTTTCTACTTTTGTTTGATCTTTAGTCTGATTGATCCCTTAACAAGTTAATATTGAGGTATTCATATTCAATCTCATTAATTTTGTCTTCTATTGATTTGATTCTACTCTTTGCCCCTTTAATTTGTAATCAATTTCTGAAATATTAGTGTTTATCTCCTGTGTTTCTACTTGTTGTTTTTGTTTGAATTGATTCTAATTTTTGTTTATTTTGTCAGTTTGTTCTTATATTGTTTTTCCAAATTTTTCTACATTTTGTTGTGTGTTTTCCTTAATTTTGTCAGTGTTTTCCTTAATCTGTCTTTCAGTCTATTGTAGGTACCCAAATATAATTCTTTTGAATTTCTTATCAGGGAGTTCCAATGCTGCTTCTTTCTTGGGGAGATTTTCTGGGTTTGTATCATGAGCCCTTCTTTCTACTACTTTATGTTGCCTCTTTGTTTGTACTGTGATGGTCTGTTCTCTCTAAGACATTGTGGTGGTGTTGTATTTATGTTTAATGTGTGAAAGAGAATGAAAGCATGGGCACAGATGTTTGTAAGGAGCAGTTGTGGGTGAGTTGAGCTATTATTGGCCACTGTCTATCACTGATCACTTGGTGCAAAAGCAAGTGGTAGCCTTCACTCAGTGGGTTGGGCTTCAGGGAGTACAGGTATGGTTCGGTGAAGTTGGAATGGTTACTGTCTTCTGCTCAGACATAAATAAAAAATATATATATATATATAAATAAAGCAATAGAACAATAACTCAAATCACACAAATAAGAACAATCACACATACACAGAAAAATGGAATGCAACAATAAGAAAAATTTTCAAAGTATATTAAAAAAGGGTAAGAGAAAAATAACAATAAAAAAAGAAAAAGAGAGAAAAAGAAAGGTACCATATCTGAGCAAGGAGGAATGAGAGAAAAGACCAAAAGTGCAGTAAAGGAAAAATGGGAAAACTGCATAAGGGAAAACAAGGGATATGAAGATTTAAGAGAAAGAAAGCAAAAAGGAATCAGGAAAAAAGAAGAGAAAAAAAAGGAGAGAGAAAAGAACCACAGATGATTTTGTTGCTGTTAGGTGCTGTTGAGTTGTTTCCAACTCATAGTGACCACATGCACAGCAGAACAAAACACCACCTATTCCTGCACCAGCTCTATTATCCTTAATATACATGAGCCCATTGTCACAGCCACCATGTCAATCCACCTTGTGGAAGGCCTTCCCCTCTTTCGTCAACCCTCCACCTTACCAAGCATGATATCCTTCTCCAGGGAATCGACCCTTCTGACAGCATGACCAAAGTAGGTAAGACGAAGTCTGGCCATTCTTGCTTCAAAGGAGAATTTCAGCTGCTTCCTCCAGGACAGATCTGTTTGTTCTTTTAGGAGTCCATTGTACTTTAAGCATTCTTCTCCAGTATTACAACTCAAAAGCATCAACTCTACTTTGGTCTTCCTTACTCATTGTTCAGCTCTCACATGCATATGAGGCAATTGGAAATATCATGGCTTGTGTCAGGTGCATCTTAGTCCTCACAGAGACATCTTTGCTCCTCAGCACTTGAAAGAGTTCCTTCACAGCAGACCTGCCCAGTGCTACACATCGTCTAATGTCCTGACTGCTGCTTCCATTGACATCGATTGTAGAACCAAACAACATGAATTCTTTGACAACTCAATCTTTTCTCCATTTATTGTGATGCTACTTATTGGTCCAGTTGTGAGGATTTATGTTTTCTCTACATTGAGATGTAATCCATACTGCAGACTGTATTCTTCAATCTTCATCAGTAAGTGTCTCAAGTCATCCTCACTTTCAGCAAGAAAAGTTGTATCATCAGTGTATCTCAGGTTGTTAATGATTCTTTCTCCAATCCTGATGCAACGTTTTTCTTCACATAGTCCAGCTCCTTGGATTATTTGCTCAGCATATAGATGGAATAAGTATGGGGAAAGGATAAAACCCTGACACACTTCCTTCCTGATTTTCAACCATGTAGTGTTCCCTTGTTATGTTCATACAACAGCCTCCTGGTCAATGCACAGGTTCCTCATGAGTACAATCAAAAGGTCAGGAATTCGATTCATCTCAATATTATCCATAATTTGTCATGTTCCACACTATCAAATGCCTTTGCATAGTCAATAAAACACAAGTAAAAGTCTTTCTGGTATTCTTTGCCTTGAGCCAAGATATCTGACAGCAACTATGATATCTCTTGTTCCACACCCTCTTCTGAATCCAGCTTGCACTTCTGGAAGTTCTCTGTCAATATACTGCTGTGCTGTAACTGTTTTTGAATTATCTTCAGTAAGATCTTCCTTGTGGGCTATATTAGTGATATTGTTAGATAATTTCCACATTCTGTAGGATCAGCTTTCTTTGGAATGGGTACAAATATGGATCTCTTCTGATCAATTGTCCAGGTAGATGTCTTCCAAATCTCTTGGCATTATGAATTAAGTGCCTCTGGTGCAGCATCCATTTGTTGAAATATCTCAATGGGTATTCTGTCAATTCCCAGACCCTTGTTCTTCACCAATTTCTTCATTGCAGCTTTGACTTTTCCTTCATTACCATTGGTTCTAGATCATATGCCACCTCCTGAAATGGATGAAGATTGACCAGGTCTTTTTGATACAGTGACTCTGTGTATTCCTGCCATCTTCTCTTGATGTTTCCTGCATCATTCAATATTTTGCCCGTAGAATCTTTCAATATTGCATCTTGAGGCTTAAATTTTTTCCTCAATTCTTTCAGCTTGAGAAATGCCAAGAATGTTCTTCTCTTTTGGTTTTCTAACTCCAGGTCTTTGCACATTTCATTAGTAATTGGCTTTGCACTCTTGAGCTGTTCTTTAAAATCTTTGGTTCAATTCTTTTATCTTGTCATTTCTTCCATTTGCTTTAGCTACTCTCCACTCATGGGCAAGTTTCAGAGTCTCTTCTGTCATCCATTTTGGTTTTCTCTTCTTTTGTTGTCTTTTTTAGTGACCTCTTTCTTTCTTCATGGATGATACTCTGTATGTCATCCCACAATTCTTCTGGTTTTTGGTCATTGGTGTTTAATGTATCAAATCTATTCTTTAAATGGTCTCTAAATTCAGGAGGGATATATTCAAGATCATATTTCACTCTTGTGGAATTGTTTTAATTGTCTTTAACTTCAAGTTGAGCTTGTATATGAGCAGTTGGTGGTCTATCCACAATCAACTCCTGGCCTGGTTTGGTTGAAGATATTGAGCTTTTCCATTGCCTCTTGCCACAGATGTAGTCAATCTGATTCCTATGTGTTCCATCTGGTGAAGTCTAGGTGTACAGCCACCATTTTTGTTGTTGAAAAAAGGTGTTTGCAATGAACAAGTCATTGGTCTTGCAAAATTCTACTATGCGAGTTCCAGCACTATTTTTGTCACCAAGGCCAAAATTTCCAGCTACTGGTGATTCTTCTTTGTTTCCAACTTTTGCATTCCAGTCAACAGTGATAATTAACACATCTTGAGTGCATGTTTGGTCAATTTTAGACTGCAGAAGTTGATAAAATTCTTAAATTTCCTCATCTTTGGTTTTGGTGGTTTGTGCATAAATTTGAATAACAGTTGTATTAATGGGCTTTCCTTGTAGGCATATGGATATTATCCTATCACTGACAGCATTGTACTTTAGGACAGATCTTGAAACATGCTTTGTGATGATGAACACCACACCATTCCTCTTTAAACTATCATTCCTGGCATAGTAGATCATATGGTTGTCTGATTTAAAGTGGCCAAAACCAGTCCATTTCAGCTCACTAATGCCTAGGATATCAATCTTTCTGTGTTTCATTTCATTTTTGATAACTTCCAATTTTCCTAGATTCATAATTCATACATTCCATGTTCCAATTACTAATGGATGTTTTCTGCTGTTTCTCCTCAATTTGAGTGGTGCAACGTCAGCAAATGGAGGTCTCGAATGCTTTACCTTACCCATATGAGTAAAGCTGGTTTTACTTTGATAATGCAGCTCTTGCCCAGTCCTATTTTGAGAGCTTTCTAGCCTAAGTAACTCATCTTCCTAGTCTGTGCTGGACAATGTTTCCAGACTATTCATGAAGTTGTGCAGTAATGTATCAGACAGTATTTCTCTGCTAGTCATAAGGTTTTCTCTGGCCAATTATTTGAGAAGTGGATGGCCTCTTCCTTCTTCCTAGTCTGTCTCAGTCTGAAGTTGGGCTGATACCTGTGTACCATGTGCACCCCACTGGATTTGAAACAACCAGTGGCACAGCCTCAAGACTCACAGCAACATGTCACCACAGTAGGACAAACCAACAAACAAGTTTGTCTCCCTTAGCTGTTGAAACCTCTCCAACTACCCTTACCTGGATCCCTGTGGCTGACTCCTTCCTCTGACCCGGTCCCCTTATCCTTTTCTGTCCTTTCTCCACTTTCCCACCTTGCCACTTTGGGGTGTGGCCTGGGTTCCCTCTCCTCACCTGGATCTCTGTGGCTGGCTCTTTGGTCTGTCTCAGTCCCCTTTGCCTTTTCTGTCCTTTTCCTGCTCTCCCACCTTGCTGCTTGTGGGACGTGGCCTGGGTTCCCTCTCCTCAACTGGATCCTTGTGACTGACTCCATGGATAGGAAAGTGAAAAAAAATAAATAACAAGGAAATAAAGGAGAAAGATAAAAAGAATAATTTAAAAACAAGCAATCAAAAACACAACTGTGAGGGGAGGAAACAGTCCCTAGGCTCTGTCAGGAACATACTAGGATGGAATTCCTGTTGGTCAAGAAGGTGGATGGAGGTGGGGGATGGCCACATCTCTGTTCACCAAAAGTTTATGGAGTATAAGAGTAACAAGCGTAATATCACATCTTTCCAGTCAGTCTGCAGTGTATCTGCCCATGCTGTCCTGGGAAAGCAGAGCCCACACCTATGTTGCTGTCCAGATAAGAATGCCACTTGCATTTATTCAAAACAGTTGTGGGCACAACTTGCAAATATTCAAAATGGCTGTGTCCTCAGGACAGCTACTGTCATTCCACAGGTTTGTGTGTCTCCTTCTTCAGTGTTTTCCTTTCTGGTTGTCAGGCAGCAATGCTATTTTTGCCCATGCAGTCTTTTGTGAGCAGAATTGATTCTTATCTTGCTACTGGGATATAATCAAAATGGCTGTGGCCTCAGGACAGCCAGCAGTTCACAGCTCTGTTTGTCTCGTTAGTCACTATTTTAATTCAGGTTATTCTACTAATTGATATTTAATCCACTTCTTTACTTTGCTAGCAGAGCTCAGGGTACCAGGATCATTTTCTCTTATCAGTTACAATTGGTTTCTCATTACTTTTTTGCAGAGGGTCTGTGTAACTTGTCTGCCTATTCTGCCATCTTGCCAGAACTCATCAAATTTGATGAAGTGTTTTGATGAACATAAGTAGTTAAATTTTATGAGGTCCTTGTTATGAATTTTTTTTCTGCTGCTCCTGTATTCATTATTGTGTTTGATAACCCATCATTCAATAAATAAATAAATACCGAAGGTTTGCTCCTAAATTTTATTCAAAAATCAAATTTATTTCAGATTTAACATTTAGCTCTTTGATGTATTTTGAATTAGTTTTGTTTATGGCATGACATAAGAATTTGGTTTCATTTTTTTATGGATGTGGAAATCCAGTGTTTCCAGTACTATTTCTTGAAGAGACTGTTTCTTCACCATTGAATGTATTTGCCTGCCTTGCCAAAAATTAATTGACCATAAATATTTGGGTTTATTTTTGTGTTTTTTAAGTTCTGTCCCATTGGTGGACTTGTCTACTACTAAACCAGTCCAGGCTTTGTTGGTTACTCTAGCTGTGTAATATGTTTTGAAGTTGCTAAATGCAAGGCCTCCTACTTTGTCCTTCCTCTATATTCTTTGGCTATTCAGAATCTCATGTCATTCCATGTGAAGTTGAGGATTAGTTTTCCTATTTCTGTAAAGAAGGCTGATGAAATTTTTCCTGAGATTATGTTGTGTCTGTAGATTGCTTTAGGTAATATTGACATCTTAACATTATTAAAATTTCCATTCTACAAACACAGAACATCCTTCAGGCTGTTTATGTCTTCTTTAGTCTCTCTCAGGAGTGTTATATAATTTTTATAATAAAAGCCTTCCACGTCCCTGGTAAATTCCTAGATATTTTATTCTCTTAGTTATTACTATAAATGGCATTATTTTCTTAATCTCTTTTTCAGATTTATCATTGCTAGAGTATATAGAAACCCAAATGATTTTTTGTGTTGACTATGTATACTGTTATTTTACTAAATTTGCAAGCTTTTTTGTAGATTCTTTGGGCTTTTCTATATAATGGATCACAGTATCTGCAAACAGAGATAATTTTCCATCTTCCTTTCTAGTAAGGATATTTTTATTTCTTTTTCTTGTGTTAGTGCTATGGCTAGTACTTCCAGTATAATATTGAATAGAACTAGTGAAAGTATGTATCTTTGTCTTGTTTCTATTTTCAAGGGGAAAGTGCTCAAGCTTTCTCCATTGTGTATAATATTGGCTGTTGGCTTTTCATAAATCTCCTTAATCATGCTTAAGAACTTCTCTTTGATTCCTATGTTGTTGAGAGTTTATATCAAGAAAGATGTGGGATTTTCCCATATTCCTTTTCTGCATCAATTGAGATGACTATGTAGT
Source organism: Orycteropus afer afer (assembly GCF_000298275.1). Taxonomy (NCBI): domain Eukaryota; kingdom Metazoa; phylum Chordata; class Mammalia; order Tubulidentata; family Orycteropodidae; genus Orycteropus; species Orycteropus afer. The sequence goes on along the minus strand of NW_006921702.1, from coordinate 1,778,726 downwards.
TCATTTCCTTTGTTTTATTAATGTATATTACATTGACTGATTTTCTAATGTTGACCCAACCTTGCAACATGAAATAAATACTACTTCATCATGATACTTTCATGATACATGAAAAGAATAATACTTTTAACTTGCTGTTATAGTCTTTGCTTGCATTTTGTTGAGGATTTTCATATCCATATTCATAAGGGATATTTGTTTGTAGTTTTTTTTATTCTTGTGGTGTTTTTGTCTGGCTTTGGTAGGAGGACAATGTTGGTTTCAGAGGAACAGTTGGTGAGTATTCCTTTTTCCTTTCCTTTTTGAAAGAGTTTGAACAGTATTGGTGTCTCTTCTGCTCTAAATATTTGGTAGAATCACCTAGTGAATCCATTTGTTCCCAGATCCCAGATTTTCTTTGTGAGGAGTTTTTTTAATAGCATTATTTTACATAATTTTGTTTATTGTTTTTGTTGTTGCTGAGAATACACACAGCAGAATACATACCAATCAACATTTTTTTACATATGAATTTCAGTGACATTATTTGAGTTCCATAACCATTCTGACCCTAATTTTCTGAGTTGTTGCTCCTCCTTTAATGTAAACTCATAGCTCCCTAATGTTCTTACGTAATTTTGCAACTTGCTGTTGCCAATTAGATCCCATATATAGATAGTTTTTTAAAAAAGGATAATACATGTTATTAGTCAAGCTAAACTATTGTTTGGTTTTAAGAAGATTTTCGGGATATTTTTAAGATTATCTCATGGTAATTGTTTAAGGGATTCTTATAACTTTCATGGCTCCAACAATATGGAGTCCGTAAGAATTTGTTTTGTATTTCACCAATTTTGTTCATGATTCTTCTATAGGATCTTTGATCAAAATGTTCTGTAACAGTAGCTGGGCACCATCCACTCCTTCTGGTTTCATGGGACAGTTATCCATGAAGGCAATTAGCCACACGTTCCATTTCCTTTTCCTATTCTTGATGTTCTTTCTTTATATACTCTAGGTGAGTAGAGACCAATTGTTATACCTTCAATGGCCACTTTCAAGCTCTTAAGAGACCCCAAGCACTAAGCACTGAACAAGGAGGTAGAACATATTTGAAGACTTTATTATTAAATCAGTCTTTTTAACTGTATGGAACTGTTGAGATTTTTTAATTTCCTTTTGAGTCAGAGTTGGTAGGTTATGTTCTTCTAAGAATTCATCCATTTCATCTAAGTTACCAATTTTGTTAGGAGCTCTGGTAGCATAGTGGCTAAGACACTTGCCTGCTAACCAGACGGCTGGCGGTTCAAACCCACCAGCCACTCCTCGGAAGGAAGGTTGGGCAATCCTACTTCCGTAGTGATACTGCCTCGGAAACCCAAGGAGGGGTCGCTATGAGTCGGGGCCGACTCGACGGCACATAACAACAACAACAACAACAACCAATTTTGTTGGAGTACAGTTCTTTACAGTATTATTGTATGGTCCTTTCATTTTGTTTGGGTGAGTTATAATGTCTCCAATTTCATTCTTTTGGTTATTTGCATCTTCTCTCTTTGTTTCTTTGTCAGCCTTGCTAGTGATTTCTCAATTTTACTGATCTTTTAAAACAACCAACCTCTGGATTTGTTAATTCTCTCTGTTTTTCTTTCTTATTCTTTATTTCATTCATTTCTTCTTTAATCTTTATTATTTCTTTTCTTTTAGTAGTTTTAGATTTAGCTTGCTTTACTTATTGTCTAGTTCCTCCAACAGTAGAGTTAGACTATTTATTTGAGACCTTCCTTCTTTTTAAATATAAGCATTTATTGCTATAAATTTCAAACTGAATATGCTCTTTCTATATCCCATTAACTTTGAGATGATATGTTCTCATTTCTATTTATTTCCAGGTTTTTTTTTTAATTATTTTTTATTTTCAGTTTCACTCTAGATTTCTTCCTTGATTCAAAGATTTTTTATTAGTGCATTTTTTCATTTTCATGAATTTGTATGTTTTTCTAGTATTATCTCTGCTGATATTATTCTAATATTATTCCTTTGTCATCAGAGAAAATACTTTTATAAGGTCAATCATTTTAAATTTGTTGATTTATTCTGTGGACTACCGTATGTTCTATTCTTGAAAATTATCCATGTGCACAGGAGAAAAAATGTGTTTTGTTCTGATGATGGATGATGTGTTCTATACATGCCCATTAGGTCCAATTGACTTACAGTATTATTTAAGTCCTCTATACTTACTGGTCTTCTTCATGGATTTCTCACTAGAGTTGACAGTGGTTATCAAAGTCTCCAACTAGTATTGTGGAGTTGTCTATTATTTCTTTCATATCAATAAGTATTAATTTAGTATACTTTGAAGAACTGATACTAGGTTCAAATATATTTATAATTATTATGTCTTCTTGAAGAATTGACCATTTTATTATTTTATAATGTTCTTCTTCATCACTTATAATATATTTTGATTTAAAGTCTATTTTATCTGCTATCAGTATGGCCATGCCTGCTCTTCTTCTTTTTTTTTTTTTTTTTTGTTACTAGCTACTTGGAATATTCATTTCATTCTTTTACTTTCAGTCTGTTGTTTTAATTTTTGGGTCTAAGTTGTGTCTCTTAGACAGCATAATGATGGGTAATGTTTTATTTTTATCTATTTAATCAATCTCTGCCTTTAAACAGTGAGTTTAGACCATTTATATTTAAGATTTAAGATAATTACTGAAAATGAAGGATATACTTAATTAATTTTGCTATTTTTTATGAGTGTGTGTGCATGTGTGTGTGTATGTGTGTGTGGTGTATACCTTCTTTGGCCCATTATTCCCATACTTGTATTATTATTTGGTAAGCTGCATTTTTTGTGTGTTGAGCCTTTTTTATTTCTTATTTCTTCTCTTTTGTGTATTTTTTGTAAGTATTTTCTTAGTTGTTAGGTGCTGTTAAGTGGGTTCATATTCAGAGCAACACTATGTACATCAAAACAAAAACTGCCCAGTCCTGTACCACCCTTATATTCATTGCTATGCTTGAGCCCATTGTTGTAGCCACTGTGTCATTCTATCTCATTTTCTTTCTCACTGACCTTCATCTTTACCGAGCATGATATCCTTTTCCAGGGCTGGTGCCTTCTGACAACATGACCAAAGTATGTGAGAAGAAGTCTTGCTTTTAAGGAGCATTCAGGCTCTACTTATAACATAGATTTTTTATTCTTCTGGCAGATGGTATTTTCAGTACTCTTCACTAACACCACAATTCAAATGCATTGATCCTTCTTCAATCTTCCTTACTCATCGTCTATCTTTTTTTCACATGCATATGAGTCAATTGAAAAGATCGAGTCTTAGATCAGGAACATCTTAGTCCTGAAATTGACGTCTTTGCTTGTTAATGCTTTAAAGAGGTCTTTTGCAGCATATTTATCCAATGTAATATATCCTTTGATTTCTTGACTTCTTCCATGGATATTGATTGTGGATCCATGTAAAATGAAATCCTTGTGAAATTCAATCTTTTCTTCATTTATCATGATGTTGCTTACTGGTCCTGTTGTGAGGACGTTTATGTTCTTTATACTGAGATATAAATACTGAAGGCTGTAGTCTTTGATCTTCATCAGTAAGTGCTTCAAGTCCTTTCAGCAAGCAAGGTTGTGTCATCTGCATGTCACAGTTTGCTAATGAGTCTTCCTCCAATGTTGATGCTGCATTTTTCTTCATATAGTCTGGCTTCTCAGATTATTTGTGCAGCATACAGATTGAGTAAGTATGGTGAAAGAATACAATCCTGACACACACCATTCCTGATTTTAAACCATTTAGTATTCCTTTATTCTGTTTGAACTACTCTCTCTTGGTCTATATACAGGTTCCTCATGAGCACAATTAAATTTTCTGGAATTCCTATTTTTTGCAGTATAATCCAGTTTGTTAGAATCCACACAAATGATTGCTTTTTCACATACAACAAAACACAGGTAAATATTTTCCCATTATTCCATGCTTTCAGACAAGATACATCTGATATCAACAATGATATCCTTTGTTCCATGCCCTCTTCTGAATCTGGCTTGAAGCTGGCAGTCCCTGTCAACATATTGCCACAAACAGTTTTGAATTCTCCTTAGTTAAATTTTATTTACATGTGGTAATAATGATATTGTTCAATAATTTCCACATTTTGTTGGATCACCTTTTTTTTATTGTGATTTCAGTGAAAATTTAACAGCAAACTAGTTTTCCATTCAACAATCCATACACATTCTGTTTTGTGACATTCACTGCAATCCCCACAATGCAACACCACTCTTCCCATTTCCTCCCCATGCCACCAATCCCATTGTCCTTCCTTCCCATCTCTTGCCTTCCTTGCTCCATTCCTGGACAAATGTTTCCGTCTTGATCTCATATAACTAATTGTTCTAATGAGAGTATCACTATTCACCTTTAGTCCAGTCTATCATTGGACTGAAAGTTGAGGCACAGGGGTGGAGTTTTGTTCCCAGCTTGAAGGATGTCTAAGGGCCGTAATCTTGGAGGTTCTACCAGTCATCATCAGACCAATAAGCTTTATTTTTCTATGATTTTGAGTTCTTCTCCACATTTTTATCCCGCTGTATCCAGGATCTCCTATTGTGATCCATTTCAGAGCAGTCAGCAGTGGTAGACAAGCAACAGCTAGTCCTCTGGTCTCAAGGTCTTGGATGTTGGAGTTTACATGGTTCATTTGTCCTTTACACTAATTGTTCTCCTGGGTATTTATTTTCTTCACTCTTCTTTGCTTCAGATGGGGAGGAAAAAATAGATGCTCCTTAGATGACTATTCATAGAACATTGTATTTGTGGAATATCTTATGCCAGTTAATCTTAGCATCCCCTAAGACTGTGGTCCTGAGCTTCCACGCCCAGTGACTTATTCCCTCAAGGTGTTTGGTTATAACTAATACATGTTCATAACTTTGCCCTGTATGCTCTAGTATCCATATTCACGGACATATTTGCAGCACATATAAATACACAGGTACAGATGTTGTTAGATTGTTAAGTGCACTGAGTTGGCTCTGAATTAGTGACACTATGTGTCTAAGGAATAGATAAAAATCACATCTATCTAATATAGGATGTATAATGTTGTAACTGGAGACTCAATTACAGAAATGGTGGAGGAATAGATAAGTCAGGAGGTTTATCTATTCCTTAGACACAAAATACTCCCTGCTTCTGCACCATCTTCAAAATCCTTGCTATACTTGAGCCGATTGTTGTAGCCACTGTGTCAGTACATCTCCTTGAGGGTTGTTTTGGTTATCTAGTGCTGCTGTAACAGAAATACAAATGATGATATTAACAAACAGAGATTTATTCTCTTCCTGTTCTGGAGGCTAGAAGTACTAGTCTAAATTGCCAGTTCTAAGGGCTGGGTGATGGCCCCTTGACATTGGACTTCAGCTCTGCCTCTTGCACCTGGCCCACTGGAGCTGGAGGCTTCTCTTAAGTCTGGCAGCTTCTGGCTGCTGAAGCTGACAAACCCAAGATCAACAAGTAAAATGGCACAGCTCCAAGATTACCAAGCAATGATTATGAACATCTGTAGCTGCTTTGTCTCATTTTCTGTGGTGCACATCAGCAAATGAAGGTCCCAAAGTCTGTACTCCATCCATATCATTAAGGTCAACTCCACTTTGAGGTGGAAGCTTTCCCAAATTATGCTTTAAGTTCCAATCTGAGAGGCTCATCTTCTGGCACTATATCATGCAATGATTCACTACTATTCATGAGATTTTCAATGGCTTTTTTTTTTTTTTAAAGAAGTGAGGGTCCTGTCCATCTTCCCAGTGTGTCTTAAAGTGGAAGATCTGATGAAATCTGTCTACCATGAGTGACCCTGCCAGTATTTGAAATACTGGTGACATAGCTTCCAGCTACAAAGTAACATAAAATCCACCACAGTACAAAAAACTGACAGATGAGTGGTGATTTTTCTTATCACATTAAACTAATTATAATTGTAACAACTTATTATTTGATGCCAAAATTCAACATATAAACAATAAGTAACATACCACATTAGGTAGCATATCATGTTAAAACTCTATTCTTGTTTGGTTCCTCACTCCACCATTTCTGTAATTGAGTCTCCAGTTACAACATTATACATCCTATATTAGATAGATGTGATTTTTATCTATTCCTTAGACACATGATGTTATATTGCTTGTGCAACATAACTATGAGATTGTTGTTGTTGTTGTTGTTGTTTGCCGTCGAGTCAAACCCGACTCATAGCGACCCCTCCTTGGGTTTCCGAGGCAGTATCACTACGGAAGTAGGATTGCCCAACCTTCCTTCCGAGGAGTGGCTGGTGGGTTTGAACCGCCAGCCGTCTGGTTAGCAGGCAAGTGTCTTAGCCACTATGCTACCAGAGCTCCCAACTATGAGATTACTTTCTGAAAATATCTTATACATGTTCTTTATATTTGTCCATGCCATTATCTATCATATACATGTTCTTTATATTTGTCCATGCCATTATCATTATTGGAGATTTTCTTTTCCCTTTACCATGTCTGATTTATTTATTTGTCTAGTATTCATTCCCTTCCCTCTGAAGAATACCTCTAAGTACTATTTGTAAAGCAAGTCTGATGGTATCAAATTCCTGGCTCTTCTTCTTATTGGAATTTTCTTCTTTTTATTCCCTCTTCATTTTTTAAGAACAACTTTGTTAGGTAAATAATTATTGGCTGACAGTTGTTTTCCTTCAGTGCTTGCATATGTCATTCTGTTGTTTTCTGCCCTCTAGGGTTTCTGAGGAGAAATCCATACTAATTCAAATTAAAAGGAACCAAACACAGTGCCGTGGAGGTGGATCCAACTCATAGCCACCCATCCTTGGGTTTCTGAGGCAGTATCATTACGGAAGTAGATTGTGCAACCTTACTTCTCTGGAGTGGCCAATGAGTTTGAACTGTCAGCCTTTTGGTTAGCAATCAAAGGCCTTAGGCACTAAGCCACCAGAGCTCCTAATTCAAATAAAGGGCCCTTGATATGCTCTATTGTGCTTTTCTCTTGCTGTTTTCAAAATTATTTTCTTATATTGGTTTTTAAGTTTATTATTACAATGTGTCATGGTGTAGACCTCTTTATATTCTTCTTGTTTGGCATTCACCTAGCTTTTTGGATATTCTATTTTGACTCCTTATGAAGGAATGGTAAATTCTGTATGGTTATCTCTTGGAAGTTTCTTTCTATGTCTTTTTAAATATCCTTGTTGCTGTTGTTATGTGCCATCAAGTCACACCTGACTCATAGTGACCCCTTCTTGGATTTCCGAGGCAGTATCTTTACAGAAGTAGATCGCCCAAACTACCTTCTGAGGAGTGGCTGGTGGGTTTGAACCTCCAGTCTTCTGGTTAGCAGGTCAAGTGCCTTAGGCACTATGCTACCAGAGCTCCCTTTAAATATCTTATTGTTCTGAAATTCCAAAAACTGTAATGTTGGATTTCTTAATTGAAGTACATATTTCCATTTAGCTTTCTTTTCTTTTCTTTGGTCTTTTCTCTTGTTTCTCTTGAGACATGACAATTTCAGTTATTCTGTCTTTTAGTTCACTTATTTATTTTCTGTCTGCTTGAATCTATTTTTGAATGTTTCTCTTCATTTTCTGATTCCATTATTTTATTCTTCAACTCCAGTATAACACTTTGGCTTTTTAAAATTATTTTTTATGTTTTCCTTCTCATTATTGAGTTTCTTCCTTAGTTTTCTGACCTCCATTAATTTGCTTTCTGTGTGTTCTTTGCTTTTTTTTATATATATATATATATATATAACATTACATTCTCAAACTCTTCTGTTTTTCCCTTAATCTGATCTCCACTAGAGAAATTTCTACTTCTTTATAACTTTCTTTCGATTAGGTCATCTTTCAATGTGATATTGTATGTTGTATAGCTTTTTTGTTGAATATGGAGCATTTTAATATCTTACTGTAAGCAACTGAAACTCAAGATTTATTTATTTATTTATTTATTTATTTTAACTTTATTTTCATCTTCTTCCCTTAAGTTCCAGTAGAAGGTACTTGGCTTCATGGTTCTTCTAGCACTGACTCAAGCATTCTGTGGTTGGCCTTAAGTATATCCCCTTGTTAATTATTATTATTATTATTATTATTATTATTTTATTCTAGCTCCACATATTTTAAGCATTTTGGAAAATTTTAAGTCTCTAGGTGCCAATTTGGGATAATTTCCTGCAATGAGGCTGATATTACTGGGGTATGAGTTTACCTCTACAGTCTGGCCAGGGAGGTGTGGCTTTCCAGATTCCCTCATGCCTGTCTATGGGGGTGCTATGTGGCTTTTTCTCTGTGATTGATTGCATAGGTACAGGGATTTTCTGCTGGCCACAGCTGGAAGGAGAAAGGTGCAGATTTCTTCAGGTGGAGAGTAGTGTTTTGTGTCCTTCTCTTACAGGCTACCCTGAGCAGAGTCTCCTTGAAGGGCCTCATTGTTAGATAAAAAACCAGTTAACTCTCACTGGTTGTCTGTTTGATGTACTTTTATCACCCTGGCTGATGGATGGGTCCTACACCTCTTCTGTGGATATGTGTCCTATCACCTCTCTGCCTCTAATCTCAATGAGACGCAATATCACTCATTATCAGTCTTTCAGTTTCCCTGTGCCTCTCACCAAGTGTATGGTTGGGACTCATTTCTCCCTGTTTAGGAATTATGACAGCCAATCTATACTATGTTAATCAGATGGCCTTTTCTTTAATTTCAAATCTATATTGTGTTGGTATGCCATTCTCTCTTAGTTCTAGACAAACTAAAAAGGCACCTCACCCATTTTTTCAGATATATCTAAGTCTAATTACCTAGTGTCTCTGAAATATTCTGGGTTCTCAGCATAGTTTCTGTCCCACGTGGTTTGTGCAAGGATGTTACCTTTCTTTTCTTTTTTTTTTTTTTAATTTTATTGTGATTTCAGTGAAGATTTACAGAGCAAATTCACTTTCCATACAGCAGTTCACATATACTTTGTCGCATGTCATTGACCACAGTTTACCACAATGCAACAGTTCCTCTCCCACTTCCTCCCCATAGTTACCTCTTCCAAGTGTCCATCCCTCCATATTCTCCAGACACCTGAGCTGTCTCCCTGTGCATAAACAGCCCTTACTTCTCCTGTGATTGTTCTCTCCAGGGCATGTGTCTACTTGAGGTAAATGTTTAATTCACATGCCTGTACTTTGTTTGGCTGGAAACCAGAGGTGTGTGTTCAATTCCAGACCTGAAGGGCAGCTAGGGGCCATAGTCTCAGTGGTTCCACCAGGCTCTATTGGACCAGCAAACCTGGGCCCCACCTTCTT
>NW_006921702.1:1757635-1768106 GCF_000298275.1 Orycteropus afer afer | reverse complement strand
TCTGTTCTTGTCATGGCTCTCAATTATTTAGGGTATATACCTAGTAATGAAATGACTGGGTCAAATGGTATTTCTAATTCCAACTTTTGAAGGAATCACCATACTGTTTTCCACAATGGTTGTACCATTTTACAGACCAACCAACAGTGTATGAGAGTCCCAAAACTTTGCACAACCTCGCCAGCATTTGTTATTTTCTGTCTTATTGAACTTTGAGGATGTCACCTTTCATGTCTTAAAATGACCATAGTGAACTGTACTGGCAAGTAGTGTACTAACATAAACTCACTACTATGGAGTCAATTCCAACTCACAGAAAACCCATTGGGCTTTTGAGGTGGTAAATCTCTATGTAAGTAGATTGCCCCATCTTCCATCAGGGGAGTGAATGGTGAGTTTGAACTGCAAACCCTCGGTTAGCAGTCAAATTCCTTAAGCAATCCACCAGCAAATTTCAGCCTTTCCACCATCCCTGTTCTATATCTCTCCTGATTTGTGACTCACCTTGATTCTCAAACACTTCAACTTCTATCTGGAGCTCTTAACTCTCTGCCAGCACTAAGTTTTATTTGTTGTTCACTGACTTAGTTGTAGGTAGGGTCTTGATGGAGCAATTGTTTATGACATCAATTCCCCACCCCTTTTTTGACACCTTTATTGATATTTAATCATAAAGCACAAAATGTATCTACTCAATGTGCACTATTCCATGGTTTTTAGTATATATAGAGAGTTGTACAGTTTTCATTAAAATATAATTTTAGAATATCAGTCCTAAAAGAAACACTTTGCATGTTACTAGTCACTGCACATCCTTTTCTTTCCAGTCCCAAGCAAGCACTAAACTACATTATTTATCTATAAATTTATTTACACTAGACATTTCATATAAAAGGAATCATACATTATTCTATTCATAGACTTTTGTGTCTGACTTCTTTCACACACCATAATGTTTTTTATTTCATCTATGTTGCAGAAGATATCAGTATTTCATTCCCTTTAATACTAAATAGTATTCTATTATATGGATAAATCACATTTGGTTGATCAGTTCTTCAGTTGATGAAAATGTAGGTGGTTTCCATCTTTTTATTCCTATGAATAATACTGCTATGTAAATTCATTTACAAATATTTGTGTGGATGTATGTTTTCATTTCATTTGGGCAGCTTAGGAGTGGAATTGTTGGACAATATAACAAAATAGGATTAAAAATATGATTAGAATTTTTTTTTTAATTAAAATAAAATGGAAGTGGAAGGAAGAAACATGAAAGAGGGAAATTCAGAACTGGCTACAACTTCTGGTAACCCTGAATAAGCTTTGATCCTTATGGATTTACCTCTCTTAGATATTACATATAAGTAGGATTGTACATTAGTTGCCTTTTTATATATGTTGTATTCCACTCAGCATGTTTTCAGTGTTCATCCATACTGAACATTTTATCTCTATGCTTTGCGTATTCCATAGATTGCATGTAATTGAGGTTATACTGTATTTCTCTTTTTGTATCTGACTTATTTTACTTAGTATAATGTTTTCAAAATTCCTCTATATCGTAGCATGTATCAGTTCATTTATCTTCATGGCTGACTGATATTCCATTATGTATGGATAAACTTCATTTTTGATATTCATCTGTTGATAGACTCTTGACTCATTTCACATATTGGCTATTGTGAATAATGCTGCAGTGAACATTGGTATACAAGTATCTGTTTGAATCTCTGCTTTCAAGCCTTTTAAATATATATCTCAAAGTGAATTTTTGTGAGCTTAAGTTATTTGAGGAATTGTCTAGCTGTTTTTCTGCAAAGGCTATATCATTTTACAATCCTATCAGCAATGAATGAGGGTTTCAGTTGCTTCATATCTTTGCCAACATTTGTTATTTTTAATTTCCTGATATTAGCTATCTTAGTGAATGTGGTGCAGTTGCTAAAGTATTTGACTGCTAACCAGAAGGTTTGTGGTTTAAACCCACTAGCCACTCTGAAGAAGGAAGATGGGACAATCTACTTCCATTAAGATTTATCACCTCAGAAACCCTGTGGAGGTCAATCACTGATTCAGGATCAACTGGATGGCAGTGAGGTTTTTTTTTTTTTTTTTTTTAGTGGGTGTAAATGAAGCTCTGGTGGTGTAATGGTTAAGACATTTGTCTGCTAACCAAAAGGTTGGTGGTTCAAACCCACCAGCTGCTCCATGGGAAAAATATGAGGCCATCTGCTTCTGTAAATATTTCTAGTCTTAGAAACTCAATGAGGGTCTCTATAAGTCAGAATTGGCTTAATTGCTGTTAGTTGAGTGGATGTAAAGTGGTTTCTTATTGTGGTTTGTCTTCAATTGCATCTCCCTAATGATTAATGGCAAACAGATTTAAGTTGTCAAAGATTTCATATTGTTTGGTTCTACAATCAACCCCAATGGAGGCAGCAGTCAAGAAATGACATTTTATTGCACTGGGAAAATCTGCTGCAAAAGACCTCTTCAAAGTCCTGAAGAGCAAAGATGTCTCTGAAGAGTAAGGTCCACCTAACCCAAGCCATGGTGTTTTCAATCACCTCATATGCATGTGAAAGCTGGACAATGAATAAGGAAGAGAGAAGAAGAGTTGATGCTTTTGAATTGTGGTGTTGGCAAAGAATGCTGAAAATATCATGGACTGCCAGAAAAATGAACAAGTCTGTCCTGGAGGAAGTACTACCAGAATGCTCCTTGGAAGTGAGAATGGCCAGACTTTTTCCTCCCTTACTTTGGTAATGTTGTCAGAAGGGACTATTCCCTGGAGCAGGATATCATGCTTGGTAAAGTGGAGGGTCAGTGAAAAAGGGGAAGACCCTTAAGAAGATGGATTGACACAATGGCTGCAACGATGGGCTCAATATAGCAAGGATTATGAGGCTGGCACAGGACCTGACAGTGTTTTGTTTTGATGTACATAGGTTCACTATGAGTCAAAGCCAACTTGACAGCACTAACAATAACAACAACACCACTTTTGAAATGGCTAAATTCTGCAAGACATTCACACCAGAGCTTCTCCTTTGGTCCTTAAAAGTCTATTGTGTGCTTCAATAGCACTAATCAGTCCCAGGTAATTATAGATGACCACAACCAGCAGACTTTTCTTGGAGCTTCCCTCCTCCATCCTCTAACCCTACACATACACATATAGGAGCTCTGAGGCTGACTAAATTAAGAACATTGTCTCTCCACTGTCCTCTAGGCCTCCCACAGATTGTTCTGAACACACACACACAGCAGTTGGCAGACAAAGCAGTCTGTTCTGTACATTCCAGAGCCAAGGAATGATCCTTTCTTTGAGAATCACAGCCACTGCTACAATCATCTGAATCAGGGAGAAAGAGGGGCAACAACATTGATGGTATAAAGAAAAGTTTTCCTACAATTTAAAACTTATCTTTTTCTTCATTTGCCTTTCATCTAGATGCTACAACTTTCTGGTTGTTTAGAGATAGTACAGAGCTGTTTCACTTGATCTTTTAGATTTTTTTTTTTTTTTAAACCTGGTGATCATGTAGGGGGAAAGAAGTTTCAAAATGCTCAAACAGCCATCTTCCTTAGGAGAGACTGCATTAATTTTTGTGTGTGGGGCCAATTTGATTCTTTTATAAGTTAATGTCCTATTGTGTCAGCACCCTTGCTTAAAAAATTATAATTTTCTGCATGGTCAGTAAGTATAACCACCCAAAATGGATCTCAGATCCCATATTATTTACCCACACTTGTAAGAAATATGTGCCATTTTCCCTCTCCTTCTCTCTCATGTATACCTCCACTCTCCCCTCTCAGGTATTAACCACCTTCCCTGTAAGGTATTGCAATAGGTGAAGCTGTGTGTCAACTTGGCTGGACCACAATTCTGTGTGGTTTAAGCAGTTGTGATGTGGGTTGTTCCAATGATGGGATCGGATGTGTATGTTTTGAGCAGCCAATCCATTAAAAGGGAGTTTCCCTAAGGGTGTGGCCTGCTTCCAGTATATTTATGGACATCCTGGGAAAATAGACACTCTTCTATGGGTCAGGATTCTGTTGTGCTGCCTACAACTGTCTGTGGGTGAACAATCCACCATTTGGCCTGGAGATCTTGGATTCATCATTCGTTGGTGTCAACAGCAAGTATACTGCCTGCCAACCTTGAGCTCCTCAAGGTTGTAGCTTAGTAAATTGGGAAAAGCCTGCAGCTTGAGGTTTGATCCAAGAACTTTGGACTTGCCAGCTTCTATAACTGTGTGAGCCATTTTCCTAAGATAAATTTCCTATTCTCTCTCTGTATAAGCTTTACTGGTTTTGTTTCTCTAGAGAACACAGTCTAACACAGGTATTAGCCTGTCCTTTGCATTAAGCAATAAAGTGTGCTAATCAACAGCATCCCTAGTCTGGGACTCCCTCCTGATTGGAACTTGGCACTATGGAGTTTGACCTTGTTAGGTAGCCCTTTGTTCCCAGTCACATCCCCACAAAAATGGGAGAGTGTAGTGGTTATCTTTGATCCATCCCAGCCTGCCACCACTGGATGCTGAATTTGCTACCAACATTTGTAAGCCTGCTTCCTTTTAACTTTTATCTTTTAATTCCTTCCTCTGCTGATCCTCTTTATTCCTATTCTAAATGAACATTCATGTCACTGCCTACATCTCCAGAGAAGTTTTTCTGCTTCTCCTTACCCACTCAGGAGGAAATCTTAACTTTCCTGGGAAATTCCCATAACAGCAATCAAGCTGAGCCAGGAGAGACCTGAAAGCTTATCCATAGGGCATCAGTAGACATGAGCAGAGTAGCTGGGGAAACCCCAAACTGGCCAGGTGTGAGCATATTTGGACCCATTGCCAGGCTCTTAGATGGCAGGCAATCAGTGCATGAGTATGGGAATGCCCTGAAACTGCCACAGGGACTGTTAGATATATTGCAGAATGTTGGAGTAGAGAAATTGAAAAGAGATACTGAGCACTGGTCACAGTGGTAGACTGGCTTCTGCTACACACAGTCAGTGCTGCCAAAGATACCAAACTGGCAGAAGTGAGTGAGGGTCAGGAATTAAGGGATAAAATACAGATACTTAAGGAAGAGCTAAGGTTGGAGGGAGGCACAAGGTTGGCTTAATCAGATGCAAAAGAAACTATCCCTACCAAGCTACAAGCATCTGACCAAATTATGGAAACATTCAGGTATCTAGTAGCCAGATTGGCTGGGCACCACCCACCACATCAACAAATTTGAGCAGTTAGAATTAGGGCCAATTGAGACTCTTAAAAAATGAAACTTCCTTGAGTCCTCTGACTTGGTGGAACAAGCTGAGGCCTGGGACAATAGTATTAGTGTAACTAAACACCTACAAACCCAGCTGTTAATCACCACCAAGGTAAAGACTGATGAGCTCTGTATCCCAGGCAGTGCAGGACCACCTTCCCCCGCCCCCCCCCAGGGATCGGAACACGGTAAGAGACTACACCACCAAGGAATTCCTTGATATAGCTGTCCAATACAGACAGAAAGGAGGAGAATCTATACCTGCCTAGTTATTAAGGCTGTGGGATATAAGGGCAGATGATACCATCCTGTCAAGACAAGAATTATCTAAAAATCCATTACTTCTCATTCTGCTTTAAGGCAAAGGCTATATATGTTTCAGAATGGAGGGGGGAATGCCCTGCTTATGAACTGGCTTGTTCTAGCCTGCTGAGCAGCATGGGCCAGGGAAGGAGATATTTCCTGCACACCTTCTAGATGGAATACTCTTGAACAGTTATAGGGGGTCATTCAAGAATTAGGGGCAAAGCATGCTATATATAGGCCTGAATTTCTGGGTCCTGATAATGCAATATTTACAGATGGCATGAACAATGCCCTCCTGCAGTCTGCTCCCAGCTAATATTACAGTCCTCTTTTGTTCATCCTTCAATCATATGTAAGGCACCCCATCTCCCAAGCCTCATAAGCTGGCTACTTGCATGGGGGAAACTGACCCACTAAGGTGAAAGAATATAAGAGGTACTGAAAAGGCTCCCAGGGAATAAAGAAAGCCAAAGAACTCTGCCATGGAAAAGCGCCCCTACAAATGACCTGAAAGCAGTTTTGGATCGACCTCATAGCTGTCGGGACTCCAAGGGGAAAAACAGATAAACAGCTAACGCCATTCTCCTATATTTGTGGCATCTTTTATGGCCAGACCAGCAGTTCCTTCCCCTAAGGCAAGAACAAAAGCTGAGCCTGCTGCTCCACCAATATGGGAAGTACCAGTCCCCTTGGACTAGGAAACAGGCCAAGAGCCCCCACTGCAAGTCCGGAGGATTATGGGAGATCAGATGCACCACATAATAATGCTTAACCACTGGTCCCCAAACAATGAACAAAGAGCCCTAGCTTTAGTAGATACAGGTACAGAGTGCACCCTCATTCGTGGAAATATAAATAGATTTAAAGCCATTAAGTGCCATTGAGGGCTATAAGGGAAACACTGTCTGGGTCTAGCACATAGGACTCACTCTCACCATAGGGCATCTCCCTCCCTCCGAATATCAGGTGTTTATTTCTCCTCTGCCTAAACATATCTTAGGAATTGACATTCTCTTGGGATTAACCCTATTAACAACCACAGGGGAATTCCATTTAAGAATAACAATAAGTCAATTGTACAGGGGTGGGAGAAGTGGAGCCCCGGGAGTCTTCCTTCTCCCCCCAGAATTGTAAATATTAAATAGTATTGGTTGCCTGTGGGCAGGAGGAAATAACCACTAACATTGCAGAGCTAGCATAAGTCAACATCATCCAGCATGTTCACAGCCCTTCAGCAGTCCTTTATGGCCAGTGCAGAAACCAGACAGTATTTGGCAGATGACTGTGGACTACTGGAGGCTGAAAAAAGTCACCCCGCTCTGCACACTGCCCTCCCCAACATAGCCCAACTGATAAATACCATTAGTAAATGCCTAAGTAGTTAACAGTTTATACTAAACTTGGCTAACACATTTTTTTAGTATTCCTGTAGCTCCTGAATGCCAAGATAATTCGTCTTCAAGTGGAAAGGGGAATTCTGCACATTTCAAACATTAACCCAGGATTACTGTTGTTCCCCTATGATCTGTCACAGCCTACTTGCTCAAAACCTTCAAAGGTAGAAACATCCAGAAGGAATTTTCATGTATCATTATATTGATGACATTATGTTAGCCTGTAATGACCTTTCTCTCCTAGAGGATGCTGATCACCAAATGATAGCCCATCTGGAAAGCCAGTGATGGGCTATAAATACCAGAAAACCAGGGACCTGGGTTTTCTGTGAAGTTCTTAGATGTTATCTGGTCAGGTAAGACTAAACTTGTGCCTGCAGCTGTTATTGATAAAAAGCATGCTTATCGGTTGTCTACTAACATTAAGAAATTGAAAGCATTTTTAGGAATGTTGGGGTATTGGAGACCCTTTACCCTTCACAAGCCCAAATTCTGCATCCCCTTTATAAGCTAGCAAAAAAGGGAATTATTTGGGATTGGGAAACAAAACAAGAACAAATATTTCAGGCAGCTAAAGTAGCAGTCCAGGAGCTCTGGTGGCATAGTGCCTAAGGCATTTGACTGCTAACCAGAAGGCTGCTGTTCAAACCCACCTGCCACTCCTTGGAAGGAAGATTGGGCAGTCTACGTCCATAGTGATACCACCTTGGAAACCCAAGAAGGGGTCGCTGTGAGTAAGATCTGACTCAACAGCACTGAGTTTGAGTTAAAGTAGCAGTCCAGCAGGTAAAAGCCTTGGGTGCTATTGAATCAAGTGCCCCTTGAAAATTGGATGTTACTAGTTACCCTGAGGGATTTGGCTGGGATTGTGGCAAAAGCAACAAGGAAAGTGGGTGGCACTAGGGTTTTGGTCTCAATTATGGAAATGGGCCAGACAGAGATGTAGCCCATTGGTGGTCTATTTGAGTCTCCAGCATGTTGAAGATATTACTAAAAGAGCTCCTGTAACAGTAAAGATCTATTACCCTACTGCAAGATGGGTAAAATAATTTAACAAGCTAAAGTTGAGGATGGTCCAAGCAAGAATGCTGGTAAAATGGCATGCCTACCTCCAGAAGCAGAGTACCTCCCCTGAATATGGAACTTCATTAGATCTTGGGACCAGTAACCTATGTAAGTGAAACTACAACCCAAATAACTGAATCCTCTTTCCTGCTAAAAAGCCATATCAAAGAAGGAACTGAGTATTATACCTAATAATGTCTGGTATATAGATGACTCAGCTTGGGGCAAACCAGCCCTTCAGACTGCAACAGCCATCCAGCTTAGCACCAAAACAATTTGGATAGATCAAGGGGAAGGACAAAGCAGCCAGTGAGCAGAATTAAGAGCAGCCTGGATAGTGCTTATGCACAAAAAAGATCCTATTATCTTATACACTGATAGCTGGGCAGTATTTAAAGGCCTCACTCTCTGGCTGCCAACCTGGCATGAGAAAGACTGGTGAGTGGCAAGGTGGCACCTTTGGGAAAAGTAGCTGTGGGCAGACATTTGGGCCCGGACTTTAAAAACAGACATTACCATCTATCATGGATCAACCCATAGCAAGCTTACTCCCCCTGGCAATGCTCAAGCTGAGGAACTCACCTGGCTACATGCCCTAACAAACTGGTTACCCAATGATGAAATAGCACAATGGCTATACAGGAAAACCTGCCATGAAGGACAGAGAATCCTGTGGGAGATTGCAAAAGAGATAGGAATTCCCGTGTTTATGGACCAAATGAAGGAAGCTTGTGATCAATTTCACCATTGTTTGCAAGAAAGGAAAAAGCCAGTGACTTGTGAGATAGGCCACATCTACCACAGGCAAGCTCAAGCACAAAGATGGCAAATAGATTACCTAGGGCCCCTCCCTACCGCACAAAATTGACACTTTGCTCTAACTAGCACTGATACTGTAACTGGCTCACTACAAGCATACTCATGCAAATGGACCACTTGGCATTCTATGATTTGAGAATTCACCTGGCTCTGTGCCTGCCACACCAATGGACATTAATAGCAATCAAGGTCAACATTTCACTGGGCATGAAATGAAGGAGTGGGCAGATGCACATTGTATCCTTTTGCAGCTTCATGTGCCCTACAATCCCACTGCAGCCAGACTCACTGAAAGAATAAATGACCTAATGAAGCAAGCACTAAGGAACAATACTCATTCATTACAACAATGGACATGACTCCTCTAAGAAGCTCTGACGCAAATCAATGAATACCAGCAGCAGGGGTGCTCTAGCATCTATCAGATGTTAACACGAGAACCTCAGTGAACTATGCAGATCCAGCTAAAAGCCACTGAAGACACATTCTCTTTCCTATAGTAGGTCAGGAAAAATAATATATATGCGGACTTCACCAGAAGAAGTACACAAAAAATATCATATTGACTACATCTGTGGCAAGAGGTGATGGAGAAGCTCAATATCTTCAGCCAGAACAAGGCCAGGAGTTAATTGTGGAACTGATCATCAACTGCTCCTATGCAAGTTCAAGTTGAAGCTGAAGACAATTAAAACAAGTCCAAGAGAGTGAAAATATGACATTGATAATATACTTCCTGAATTTAGAGACCATCTGAAAATTAGATTAGATATATTGAACACCAATGACCAAAAACGAGAGGAATTGTGGGATGACATCAAGAACATCATCCATGAAGAAAGAAAAAGATTATTAAAAAGACAGGGAAGGAATAAAAGACCAAAACAGATGTCAGAAGAGATTCTGAAACTTACCCTTGACAGAAAGTAATTAAAACAAATGGAAGAAATGACAAGGTAAAAGAGTGGAACAGAAGATTTCAAAGAGCAGCTTGAGAAGTTAAAGTAAATTATTATAATGAAATGTACAAAGACCTGGAATTAGAAAACCAAAAGGGAAGAATACACTCAGCATTTATTAAACAAAAAGAGCCAAAGAAAAAATTGAAGCTTCAAGTTGCAATATTGAAAGATTCTGTGGCCAATATATTGAATGATACAGGGAACATCAAAAGAAGATGGAAAGAATACACACAGTCACTGTACCAAAAATAATTGGTCAACATTCATCCATTTCAGAAGTAGCATATGATCAAGAACGAATGGTACTCAAGGAAGAAGTTGAATCTGCAGTGAAGGAATTGATGAAAAGGAAGGCTTTAGGAATTGACAGAATACCAATTGAGATATTTCAACAAACAGATGCCATGCTAAAGGCACTCATTCAGCTGTGCCAAGAGATTTGGAAGATAGCTACTTGGACAATTGACTGAAAGAGATCCATATTTGTACCCATTCCAAAGAAAGGTGATCCCACAGAATGTGGAAATTATCGAACAATATCATTAATATCACATGCAAGTGAAATCTTACTGAAGATAATTCAAAAATGGTTGCAGCAGTATAGTGACAGAGAACTTGCAGAAATGCAAGCTGGATTCAGAAAAG
>NW_006921702.1:1749050-1754265 GCF_000298275.1 Orycteropus afer afer | reverse complement strand
AAAAAAAAAAAAATCGGTGGATGACTGGGTAGGGCACCCAGGCTCCCGTCTGAGCACACCGACTGTGATGGAGTTCCTGTGGGCCCAGAAGGTAGTTGGGAGTGGGGATGTGTTTGTAATGTGTCTTTGCCGTGCTAGAGCTTTACCTGTAATAAGGTCTTTTCATTAATTAGGGAAAAATTTAATGTCTCCTGCCCTGTAGAACGTGCTGTTCGGATTGGGTTAGGATGGACTCATAATGTGTCTTTACAAGTAAACTCTATCTTTCCCTGTTGTGTAGAGTGGGCACCAGGTAACCATAGCAAGGATATGGGGTGGCTTTCACCACACCACTGCAAAAACATTAGTAGAATTAATAATACCATGTTGTTAGGAAAATATAAAAAAGGTACAATTGAGGTATTTCCCTCTCCACGGGGATGTTTATGGGCCTGTGGTAATCATGGCTGGTCCTATTTACCTTATAATTGGACAGGACAATGCACCTGTAGGCATCGCTATATTCCCCAGGGTAATATACACAACTCTGACCGCATGCCCCTCCAATTGAGATACCTTTTACCACTGACACTGGGGACAGTGCCGCACCAGCTGGTGGTTTTATCCTCTAGCAATTTTCAATCCTAATGTCACCACAATAGACATGGAATGGCAAGTAGGAGCATGCACTAAACATACCACTGCAGCCTTAAATGAAACATCTAAGCAATTGTCCTATTATCCACAGAAACTACCCAATTGATTAAGGTAGTTATTCAGAACAGAATGGAATTTGATATGTTGACTGCTACACTGTGCTCTAACCCACACTGACTGTTGTATTTATATACCCAATTATAATCATACCATTGATCAAGCTTTGCAATATATGCAAATACATATTTCTGCCATCTAGCAATTAAGTGTAGACCTCATTTCTTCTTGGATAAGTTCTTTACCATTCACGTGGTGATATCTCTTATACAGATTATTACGATTTCTATTAATTTTGCTGTTTGGATGTTTCAGATTATATTTCATTTGTAGAATATTGTTGCTATGCTCCAACACTCGGCTCTGAGGGACATAGTGGAAGAAGGGCACACAGACTATAAAGACCATTTTAGGGGGTGGGGGGTGGAGTGTATGGTCAATAACTGAAACACCCTTAAATGGATCTCAGATCCCATCTTATTTAGCCATACTTGTAAGAACTACAAGCCACTTTCTCTCTCCCTCCGTGTCATATATAACTCTGTTCACCCCTGTCAGGTATTAACCACCTTTGCTGTAAGGCATTAATCCTTTCTTAGCATAGTTTTAAGCAATAAATCTTGCTACCTGGCATCATTTATCAGAGCACACACAGGTAGTGGTCCAGGACCCCCTCCTGATCAGGACTCAGTGCCACCAAGTCTGAACTCAGTCACCTGGCCTTATCTCAATTCCTCAAATTCAGGAAGAAATATTCTCACAAAAATGAGAAGGTTCAACAGTTATCTTGGATCCATCCCAGCTCACCACCATTGGATACTGAATTTGTTAGCAATATTTGTAAGCCTACTTTCTTTTATCCTTTAAATCCTTTCTCTCCTGATCCTCTTTGTTTCTATTTCAAATAAATGTTCATGTCACTGCCTGTTGCTCTTGAGATGTTCTTCTGCCTCTCCCTCCCTCCCTTGGGCTGAGGAAACCAAGACTGGCAGTCAGTAGAGCAGGCTGCTGACTTCAGAGTCTGATGTTAAGATGCAGGAGGTCTTAACATCCCTTGGAAATTCTCATGACATTTCCCCATTTAATTATCTTGGAAACTTATATCAGTATGAGGGTTTTCTTCTGGTCTCTTAACCGTATTCTATTGATCTATAAGTCTATTGTTGTGCCAGTACAATTCTATCTCAATAATTTTAGTTTTGTAGTAGGAGCTCTGGTAGCATAGTGCCTAATACATTTGACTGCTAACCAGAAGGCTGGCAGTTCAAACCCACCAACCACTCATTGGAAGGAAGGTTGGGCAACCTATTTCCGTAGTGATCCCACCTCATAAACCCAAGGAGGGGTCACTGTAAGTCAGATCCAACTCCACAGCAGTGCATTTGGTTTTTGGTTTAGTAAGTTTTGGAATTAAGTATGAGTCATCTAATTTGTTCTTCCTTTCAATATAGTTTCAATGATTCTGGGTCACTTACATTTACATATATAATAGTTTTTTCAATATCAGCAACTACTACAGTTGAGATTTTGATAGGAGTGGATTGAATTTGTAGATCAATAGGAGGACCATTACTATCTGTGTTAGATTGGGTTATCTAGAAAAGTAAAGCCAGGGATACGGCTCACACTGTTGTAGAGGCTGGCAAGTCCCATGTCTGTGGTTGAGACATCAACTTGGAAATGTCTCCTGAGTCATGTAGCTGCAGGGGCTGAGGAACCCAAGATTGGCAGTCAGTAGAGCAGGCTGCTGACTTTAGAGTCTGATGATTCCAAGATCAGCATGTAAGATGACAAATTATTGACTTATAGCCTTTGAAGGTAATAGTCCCAAAATTGCAATATGGCAGATCAGTGAACAATTCTAGGAACTAGAAACCAGATGATTAAGAGCCAAATGCATGACCCATATTGAGCAAAAAGCCAGAGATCTTTGCAAGGATGCCTGCATATATTGGAAACAGGCCACAGCCCTGAGGAAACTTTCCTTCAACTGATTGGCTGCTCATAGCAAATCTCATCATGGAAGTTATATCAAATCTCGTCATGGGGGATGACTACATCATAACTGCTAAACCACTAAGAATCATGGTCCAGCCAAGTTGACAAACAACATTAGCTATCACACCACTTTAATAAAAATATCTTCCAATCTATGAATATTGGATATCTTTCAATTTTTTTAGGTCATATTTTCATTTATTTCAGAAATGTTTCTGAATGTACAACCGTGTACTTATTTTGTTATATTTATTCCTAAGTATTTTATTCTTCTTGATACTATTGTAAATGAAATTATTTTATTACTTTAATTTTGAATCATTAATTCTTACTATGTGAAAATATTATTGATTTTTATATATTTATCTGCATCCTGCAAAGTTACTGAAGTCATTTATTAGTTCTAATATTTTTAGTGGATTTCCTACATACAAAATCATGTGATGTGTGAATAGAAATAGTTTTAATTCTTCTTTTCTCATTTAAATGATTGTATTTCTTTTTCTTGCCTATTTGTCCTGACTGGAAATTCCAGTACTGTTTTTAATAAAAGTGGCTAGAGCAGACACCATGACTGGTTCCTGATTTCAGGGAGAGAACACTCAGTGTTTTTCTTTTAAGTATGATGCTAGCTGTGTTGTTTTCATAAATGCTTATCTATTTATTTATTTATTTTGCTATTCTCTATTGTTTTATTAGTCTCTATTTTATTTACTCCAATCTTGGTTACTTACTTTCTTCTTGATTTAGTTTTTTTTTTTTTTTTCCTGTTCTTTTTTAAGTTTCTAATGGTAGACAGGATACTGATTTGAGATGTTTCTTCTTTATGATATAGCTGATTATAGCTATAAATTTACAGAAACATTCATTTATTGGAACATGATGGATTTGATATGTTGTTTTTTCATTTGAATTATCTAAAATTATTTTCTAATTTTTCTCTTTTACTATTTGTTATTTCCACATATTCATTAATATTCCAAATTCTACTATGATATGGATTTTTAAGGTAATTATATACTAGTTGGAGTATATATTTTATATGATACTAATTCTTTTAAATTTCTTGATATTTGTTTTTTGGCCAGATTACAGTATCTGTTAACATGGGGTAATGGTGTTAATCTGGGTTATCTGTTAATATGGGTCTATTAGGCCTACTTGATTTATAGCTTTGTTCAAATATTCTCATTCTTTATCAGTCTTCTACATAGCTTGTTATTGTTGTTAGTTTCCATTGAAACGGTTATGACCCACGACGACCTTATATATAATAGAATGAAACATTGCCCACTCCTACACCATCTTCTTGATCATTGCTATATCTGAGCTATTGTTGCTATTGCATAAATTAATCTTGAGAGTTTCCCTCATTTGTGGTGACCTTTTTCATTACCACACAGAATTCCCTCTTCTAGCATTGATCTTTCCTGATGACGATTGTGTCCAAAGTAAGTATGTTGTACTCTCACCATCTTCACTTCTGAGGAGGATTCTGATTGTATTTCTTGTAAAACTGATTTGTTAATTCTTTTAGAAGTCCATGGTACATTCAATATTCTTTGCCAACACCACAGCAGCTGGAATGCATCAATTCTTCTATCTTCCTTTATTTAGTATTCAAACTTTATCATGCATATGTGATAACTAAAGAGACTATGGATTGGATCATATGCATCTTAGTAATTAAAGGGACATCTTTGCTTTTGTAAATATTGAAAATGTCTTTTGCTGCAGATTTCCTCCATGTAATACATTGGTTCATTTCTGCACTGCTACTTCTTTGATCCAGGAAGAATGAAATTATTCACAATTTTTTCTCCATTTATCATGATATTATTTACCAGTCCAGTTGTGAGAATTTTTGCTTTCTTCATATTCAGGAATAATCCATATGGAGGCTGCAGTCTTTGCCCTTGATCAGTAAGCACTCCAATTTGCTTCACTGATAATGTGGTTTTACCTCATAGATTGCATAAGTAAGGGAAATGGTTCAACCAACCCTGCCTGCCATGCAATTTTTTTCAGATCCTCCCCCCCTCCTTTTTTTTTTTTTTCTTTTTTGATAGCTGCCAGTTGATCCATGTATAGGTTCTATATGAGCAAAATTAAGTTTTCTGGAATTCTCATTTCTAATAATGTTGCCCAGAAATTGTTATAATCCACATAGTGTACACATTGTTATTGAAAGTGGGTCACTTCAGCCTCAAACTATAATTATCAACAAAACTATAAAATTCATCAAACATAAAATAAGGGCCAGTCTAGGAGCCCTAATTTACAGCATAAATAGACTCTCAAGCATAACCTAGAATGTGCAGGAGATAGAAGAGAAGCTAGATGACTGGGAACTTTTAAAAATTAAATTCTTGTGTGCATCGAAAGATTTCATCAAAAGGGTAAAAAGAGAACCTACAGATTGGGAGAAAATATTTGCCTATGACATATCTGACAAAGGATTTATCTCCAAAGAAAACTTCAACACCTCAGCACCAAAAAGACAAATAACCCAATTCACAAATGG
>NW_006921702.1:1745772-1748950 GCF_000298275.1 Orycteropus afer afer | reverse complement strand
TGCTTGTGATCATTAATCATTAGAGAGATGCAAATCAAAACAACAATGAGATATCATCTCACCCCAGTAATAATAGCAAAGTTCAACAGATCAGATAGTAACAAATGCTGGCCAGGTTGTGGAGAGGTTTGAACTCTTGTGCACTGCTGGTGGGATTGTCAAATGGCACAACCATTGTGGCAAATGGTATTGTGTTTCCTTAAAAAACTGAAAATAGAAGTACCATTTGACCCAGCAATTCCATTACCAAGAATATATCCTAAAGGAGTGAGAGATAGCACACAGACATATGTACACCTATGTTCATCGCAGCAAAATTCACTATGGCAAAGAGATGGAAACAACCTAAATGCCCATCAAAGGATGAGTGGATAACCAAATTATGGTATAGCCACACAATGGAATACTATACCACATTAAAGAACAATGAGGGATATGTGAATCATCTCGCAATGTGGATGAACCTGGAGGACATTATGCTGAGTGAAATAAGTCAATCACAGAAAGACAAGTACTGTATGAGCCCATTCCTGTAAAAAGACAGAGAAGGGTTTGCTTGGGAAAGAGAACTCACCTAGTAGGTTACCAGGATGGGGAGGGAAGGAGAGGGATTAAGTTTGGGCTAGTTGGGGTTTATATGCTGACATGGGTTGGGGGAGGGTTATATGAAAAGGATATATGACCACCATAATAACATTGAGAAATGAGAGGACACTGAATTGTGCACATAAGAGATAGATGACAGATGCTAATACCAACCAATTTGTCCATAATGCCACATTGCCATTAACACCAAACACTAGGCTATACAGATAAGCACATAAACACCTGAGATGATCAGATAGGGGTTAGTGAACACAGGTATACTATAGACCAAGGATGGATTCAGCTCAGGCTAATCTTGCACAGACACCAGTGATACAAAATACCTGCAGTCCTTACGGAAACAATAGAAGACAGACACAGAGTAATCCCTCACAGACATCCTGACATTATGGGAGAGAGATCCAATAGATCTACTACCTCAGGACCATAGTACTGGGGGACACCAGACTCAGTGGGCACAACAAAATACATAAAAGCATTGCTTCACATCTTACATTGGTGAATAGCAACTGGAGTCTTAAAAGCTTTCAAGATCTAAGATGCAGCTAATGGTCTCCTAGTGTAGGAACTGAAGAAGGAAGCACCAAAAAAAAAAAGGCATTTAGAAGCAATCAGCCCTAAGACACGATGGCCCTCGAGACCAGAACTAGATAGTGCCCTGCTACCAATGCCAACCACTCAGGAAAGGGTCAAGTCTGGAGATCCTGGATAGAGTGGGAGGGAAAACGTGGAACATAATCCAAAAACTCAATAATGACCAGAATTACTGGTCAGATGAAATCTGGTGAGACTCCCAATACTATGGCCCTGGAATACATTCTGCACCTGGAATAAAACTCACCCCCAGGGGCAGGCTCTCAGCCCAAGAGTTAACAAGTTGTACATGCAGACCACTCAAACCAGGATGCCGCACCCACATTCTATGGTACTATATACATTCTATGGTAAAACATACCTTAGAGCAATAGACAATGGAACACCAGAGGACCAACATTCAAACTGAGGAAATGTAGGACAAACAGGAGTGCATAATTATGAGGGGCACAGGGGGATGGTTGCAGGGTAGGGACGGGAGGAGACTGGGTTAGGGTTGGGCATGGCAAATGGGGAATGAAACTAAATGTACGTTTTACGTTGAAAGCAAAACAAGCTCTTAAAATTAAAAAAAATAAAAAAATAACTATAATTATCGAATTTTGTATTGTTTCTTTCAATGTGCCACTTTCTTGTTCATGTAATATGGGGCTCTGTTTTATTCTTATAATCATTGTTATCTTCCATATGGATTAATTCTTTTGTAATTCCAAAATTTCCTTCCAATTGCCTAATGCATTTTTAATTTGTCTCATTTTTTTTTTAAAGTCTGAAATTTTAACTGAGATCCACTTCAATATTCTTTTGGTTATTATACACATGGCATATCTTGTTATCTATCCTTTTATTTTTAAACAATTTGTATCTTTGAATTTAATTGTGTCTCTTTCAGACTTCATGTAGTTAGATTGTGTTTTCTGTGCTTGTTTTGTATTTTATCAGTTCTGGAAATTTTTAATACATTTACATTGAGTGTAAACACTGTTAATATAAGATATATGTTTGCCATTTTGCTATTTGTTTTATATATGTATTAAGTCTTTCTTTTTTCCTACAATATTGCCTAATTTTGTATTAAATAAATATTTTCTAGTGTAACATTTTATCTTTTAGTATATTTTGTGTTAATTTCTTAATTGCCTTCTTGCAGATTAACAATTAACTTCTTCATTTAAAATAATCTAGTTTAGATAATGATGGTTCTGGCAAGAAGGCAGAATAGGCAGGCAATCTCTACAACACAATGAGAAACCAATTGACACCAATACAGAAGACAATCCTGGAACCCTAAGCTTTGAAGGTAAGGATAATGAAGTGGATTAAATAACAACTAGTAGAAGAGCCTGCATGAAAACAGTGAGTAAGGAGACAAACAGAATTGTACTCTGCTGGCTGTCCTGAGGCCACAGGCATTTTGAATACATCATGGTAGCAACCTAAGAATAAGCTCTGCTCACAGAAAACTGTGTGGGCAAGGACGACATTGGTGTCTGACAAGGAGACAAACAGACCTATGGAGTCTGAGGGCACAGCCATTTTGAATACTTGCAAGTGACAGTCTTATCAAGACAATGATATAGGAGTGGGCTCTGCTTACTGAGGACAGGAAGGGCAGCCAAACAGCCAACTGACAAGTGGGAAGGTGTGATACTCCAATTGTTACTCTTATACCCCATATAATTTTGGTGAACAGAGGTGGGGCCATCACTTTTCCACCCATTTTCTTTCTTTTTTGTCTTTTTTTTTTTTTTCATTGTGATTTGGGTGAAGATTTACAGACCAAATTCACTTTCCATACTTTGTCTCATGTCATTGACCACAGTTTACCACAATGCAACAGCTCCCCTCCCACTTCCACCCCATAGTTACCTCTTCCCAGTGTCCATCCCTCCATATACTCCTGCCCCCCTGAGCTGTCTCCCTCTGTATAAGCAGCCCTTCTTTCTCCCATGATTGTTCTCTTCAAGGCATATATCTA
>NW_006921702.1:1740281-1742092 GCF_000298275.1 Orycteropus afer afer | reverse complement strand
AATTGTTGAAGACTTGCTAACAGAAAATTTTCCCCATATCATGAAGAAAGAAAAGATATCCATCCAAGAAGCCCAATGAACCCCATACAGGATTGATCCCAAGAGAAAGTTACCAAGACATACTCAAACTGTCCCAAACCAAAGACAAAGAAAGAATCATGAGAACACCTCAGGGAAAAATGAAATGTCATCTACAATGGACACCCAATAAGAGTAAGCCCTGATTTCTCAATAGAAACTATGCAGGCAAAAAGGCAATGGGATAGCATATCTAAAACTTTGAATTAAAAGAATCTCCAACCTATAAATATATATATATATATATATACATATCCAGTCAAATTGTCCCTCAAACATGAGGGTGAAATCAGGACATTCTCAGACAAGCAGAAATTAAGGGAATTTCTGAAAACAAGATCAACCTTACACAAAAGGCTAAAGGTTCCAAATGAGAAGCCACAACAGAGAACAATAAATTAAAATCAAGCACTTGTCACCATCACTTAGAAACCAAACAAGAAATAGATGATCAAGATAAGCTCATAAAATAATGTACTCAGAGAAATAAGGGAGTCAATCTGAGACAACACCAGCAACAAAGCAAATAGAAGGAATAAAAGTTTTAATTACAAAACTTCCAAATGAAGAGGAAGCCAGGACAATGTCTTTATAGAAGAATTTATTTCAGGATAACCACAAAGAAAATTAACAATCCTCCTAAGCAAATCCAAAAAGAAGACCAATATCTCTCATGAATATGAATGCAAAAATCTTCAACAAAAATCCTAGCGCAGAATCCAACAACATATCAAAAAAATAATACATCATGATCAAGTGGAATTTATATCATGTATGCAGGGACAGTTCAACATCAGAAAATCAATCAATGTAATCTGCCACATAAACAAATAAAAGAGAAAGGAACCATATGATCATATCAATTGACATAGAAAAGGCATTCGATAAAATCTGACACCCGTTCCCATTCAAAACTCTCAGCAAAATAGGGATAGAAGGGAAAATCCTCAAAATAATGAAGGGCATATACGCAAAGCCAACAGCCAACATTATGATTAATAGAGAAAGCTCAAAGCATTGATTTTGCGAACAGGAACCAAACAAGTATGCCCCCTATCACCACTTCTATTTAACACAATACAGCCTTATAGCTTCTACTAACAGAGCTGACATAGCTGAAACCCAAATCCAGAGTCTTATTGTAAGAGTGGCTGAATTACAATGACAGCTAAATTGCCAACCTAGAATGGTGTCTGCTGTTAAAGTGAGGGCACTGATTGGAAGAAAATGGGATCCTGCAACCTGGAATGGGGACATATGGACAGATGATCAGGAAGCTCAGGATATGGATCCTGCAAATTCTTTTGAATCCCTCCCATCTGAATGGATTATTGTAAAACTATTATCCCCTTCCCCTCAGTATGAGGGGACTGGCCAAACCGTTCCTGCAGGGTTATTGTGTGAGGCAGGGGCCATGG
This sequence comes from Orycteropus afer afer, assembly GCF_000298275.1. Taxonomy (NCBI): domain Eukaryota; kingdom Metazoa; phylum Chordata; class Mammalia; order Tubulidentata; family Orycteropodidae; genus Orycteropus; species Orycteropus afer. The sequence continues at coordinate 1,740,596 of NW_006921702.1, read as the reverse complement.
AAGGCATTCCTGAATGCTCTCAGAAACTGTCTCAAGCACCTATTCTGGTGGCTAAGCCCATAATAAAAGTCAAATCTAAGTGAGCCCCAAGAGGTGAAATAGAAAGTGTGACTGAGGAAGTAATAAGCTATACCTGAAAAGACCTAATTGATTTTGCCAAAATGTACAGACATAAACCTGGAGAATATGTATGGGAATGGCTACTGAGGGTGTGGGATAATGGTGCAAGGAATGTAAGATTGGATCAGTCTGAGTTTATTGATTTAGGCCCACTAAGTATAGATTCTTCATTCAATGTCTCAGCTCGAGAGGCTA
>NW_006921702.1:1738408-1740163 GCF_000298275.1 Orycteropus afer afer | reverse complement strand
TAGAGCCAGAAATGGAGAATCCGGTAGACATGCCTGTCACCAGTACTGTGAAGAATAAATTTGTGAAGGGAGCTCCACCATCCTTGAAGAGTGCCGTGATTGCTATTTTATGTAAACCTGATTTGACAGTGGGAACTACCCTAGTTGAACTAAGTGGACAGAAGTGACACTGCAGCCCCTTTCTGGGACTTCCTTAAAAGACTGTGGTGAAGGTAAATCCTCCCAATGGGCAGAACTTGGAGCTGTGCATATGGCTGTTCACTTTGCATGGAACAAGAAATGGCCAGATGTGCAATTACATATGGATTCATAGGCTGTGGCTAATGGCTTAGCTGGATGGTCTGGGACTTGGAAGAAGCATGATTGGAAGATTGGTGATAAGGATATATGGGGAAGAGGTCTGTGGATATATCTCTCTGAATGGGCCAAAGGAGTAAAGGTATTTGTGTCTCATGTGAATGTCTATCAAAAAGTGACCTCAGAGAAACCCCATATCAGGAGTTTCAACAAGATGGCGGACTAGGCAGAAAAAATGCACAGACCCTCTTCAACAAAGAAAAGGGAAACCAACTAACATAGACACAGAAGATAATCCTGGACCCCTGAGCCTTCAAGGGAAGGATATAGAAGTGGACTAAACACCAACTAGCAGAAGAATTTGCATGAAAATACCAAAAAAGGAGACATACGGAGCTGCGGTCTGGCAGTGATCCTGAGCTATCCTGACGGCACAGACAGCTTGGAGACTCCTGAGTGGTGGTAGGACTTAAGAATTAACCTAAAAATCACCCTGCTACCAGGGACTACATGGAGGACTGTGCACGGTGGCTGGGGAACAAACAGAGAAGGTGAAGAGAAAGGTAGGCTGAGCTGTGGACTTTTGCCGGTTTGGAGGGTGTCGCCATTTTGAAGGTTTAAAAAGTGGCTTGACTATTTTGTATATTTAAAGAGGCAGCTCTCTCACAGATTCCTGGGGCTTAAGAATATGTTCTGCTTTCCAGCAACCCGAATGATAGTCAGGAACTGCAAGATTGACAAGTTCTTTGAATGCTATTCGATTGTAATTTGTGTGTCTAATTGAGTGGAAGACAACATCAGTCCTCATAAGAAACAACTACACCCACACCTCCTGCAGCTTCACTTACTGAGTGACGGCCACTACCTCCTCCATCGCCAATGGGCCAACAATAAAAAAACTACCAAGAAGAGCCAGAATTACCCTTGACTGTTCTTCACAAAGAGTTAACAGAGATCTAAATACAACAATGCCATGCTGCCTCAGAGACAACAGACCATCACAGTCCACACAAAGAAGCAGGATAAAGTGGTAGAAACAAGGGAGCAGGAAACAGACCCAGAACACATCCCTGAGGAAGAAGCAACATTGGAACTCTCTGATAAAGAATTCAAAAGAATTATCTTTAGGTATCTTTAAAGGATTGAGAGACACACCAAAGAAAACACAGAAAAAACCTTAGAAGAATTTTGGAAGAAAATACAAGAACAAAATGACAAAATAAATGAAAAAAATGGAAATGATTCTAAATCTACAGATAGAAATACAGAAGATTAATACTAAATTTTCAGAAATAGATAACACATTGAAAGGGCAAAGGAGTAGAATTAATGCAATGGAAGGCAGAATTAATGAGATTGAAGACAAATACCTGAATACTTCTCTGGAAAGAGATCAGTCAGAAAAAAAATCAAAACAAAATGAAGAAAGCCTAAGGTTCATGTGGGATACCATCAAAA
>NW_006921702.1:1712546-1735898 GCF_000298275.1 Orycteropus afer afer | reverse complement strand
CATAGGAGCTCTGGTAGCATAGTGGCTAAAGCACTTGACTGCTAACCAGAAGGCTGGCGGTTCAAACCCACCAGCCACTCCTCGGAAGGAAGGTTGGGCTATCCTACTTCCATAGTGATACTGCCTAGGAAATCCAAGGAGGGGTCGCTATGAGTCAGGGCCGACCCAACGGCACATAACAACAACAACAACAACTCCTGTCATTGCTCAATGGGCTGACAAACAAAGTGGCCATGGTACCAGGGATGGAGGTTATGCATGGGCTCAGTAACATGGACTCTTGCTTACAGAAGCTGATTTGGTTATTGTCACTGTAGAGCGCTCAATCTGCCAATAGCAGAGACCAACACTGAGTCTGTGATATGGAACCATTCCTTGGGGTGATCAGCCAGCAATGTGGTGGCAGGTTGATTACATTGGACCACTTCCATTATGTAAAGGGCAGCATTTTTTTCTTACTGGAATAAATTCTTATTCTGGATATGGATTTGCCTCACTGCACACAATGCTTCTGCTAAAACTACCATCCATGAACTTATAGAATGCCTTATCCACCATCATGGCATCCCACACAGCATTGCTTCAGATTAAGTGACTCATTTTCCAGCACGTGAAGTGCGGCAGTAAGCTTATGCTCATGGAATTCACTGGTCTTACCGTGTTCCCCATCATCCTGAAGCAGCTGGTTTGATAGAAGGATGGAATGACTTCTTAAAAACACAAATACAGTGCCAGCTAGTGGCAATATCTTGAATAGTTAGGGCAATGTTCTCCAGGAGGCTGTATGTGCTCTAAACCAGCATCCAATATATGGTTCTGTTTCTCCAATAGCCAGATTCACAGGTCCTAGAACCAAGGTGTGGAAACAGGAGTGGCACCACTCACTATTACCCCTAGTGACCCACTTGAAAAAATTTTGTTTCCTGTCCCTGCTACTCTATGCTCTGCGGGTCTGGAGATCTTACTCCCAAAGGGAGGAACACTCCCATCTGGAGACACAATACTGATTGCATTGAACTGGAAATTAATGCCACCTGGCCATTGGCTTCCTCATGCCTCTGGATCAACAGACAAAGAAGGGCATTACTGTAATATCTAGTGTGATAGATCTTGATTACCAAGGGAAAATTGGGTTGGCTTTACATAATGGAGGTAAAGACAAATATGTCTGGAATACAGGAGATTCTTTAGGATGTCTCTTAGTACTACCATGCCCTGTGATTAAAGTTAATGGAAAAGTACAGCAACCCAATTCTGATATGACTGCTAACAGCCCAGACCCTTCAGGAATGAAGGTTTGGGTCACCCCACCAGGCAAAGAACTACTACCAGCTGAGGTGCTTGCTGAGGGCAAGGGAAATACAGAATGGGTAGTGGAAGAAGGTAGTTCTGAATATCAGCTACAACCATGTGACCAGCTGCAGAAATGAGAACTGTGACTGTTATATTTCTTCATTGTATATGTGCATCAAATATTTTTGTTTCCTTCTGTATGAGCTGTGAAATATAAATAAGGTTAATGCATTTTGGTTGTATGTGTGTTAATGTATTGTGTTATTCACAAATATGACTCTGTAATTGTCCTTATTTAGAGATTATATATGGTTAAGAAGATGTGTACAACTGCCAAATTGACAAGGGGTGGATTGTGATAGTTGGAGCTGTGTGTCAATGTGGCTGGACCCCAGTTCTGTATGGTTGCTCCCATGATGGGATCGGATGACTGTGTAGTGAGTGGCCAATCTTCCCAATTGGGTTTCCCTAGGGGTGTGGCCTGCTTCCAGGATATCCAGGGACATCCTGGGAAAAGAGACATTCTTCTGTGGATTGGGACGCTGGTGTGATGCCTACAACTTTCCATGAGAGACCGGCACACCACTCGGCCTGGAGATCTTGGATTTTTCTTTCATTGGAGTCAACAGCCACTCTACTGCCTGCCAGGCTGGAGTTTCTTGACCTCCTGGGGTTGCAGAATCTAAGGCTGCCTCCAGCCTGAAGTTTCCTCCAGGGACTTTGGACTTGCCAGCTTCTTATGTTTGTGAGCCATTTTCTTAAGATATATTTTTTCTCTCTCTCTATATATATATCTAAGCTTTGCTGGTTTTTGTTTCTCTAGAGAATCCAGTCTAACACACAAAGAAAACTGCAAAACATTACTACAAGAAACTATAATGGATCTACATAAATGGGAGAATTTGCCTTGTTCATGGATAAGACTGAATATTATGAAAATGCCAATACTACCTAAAGGAATCTACACCTTCAATGCAATGCAATCCCAATACAAAATCTATCAACAATTTTTAAGGACATGGAAAAACCAATCACTAATTTCATATGTAAAGGAAAGAGACCTCAGAGAAGCAAAGCCCTCCTGAAGAAGATAAACAAAGTATGAGGTCTCACATTCCAGGATCTCAAAACCTAACATACAAGCACAGTGGTTAAAACAGCATGGTATTGTACAATGACAGACAAATAGAACAATGTAACAAAATTGAAAACCCAGAAGTAGATCCATCCATCTATATGGAGAGCTGATCTTTGTCAAAGGATAAAAATCCATTAAATGGGTAAGAGATAGCCTCTTTAAAATTGATTCTGGCAAATAGCCTTGATAGCAAAACCAGGCAAAGACATCACTAAAAAGGAAAAGTACAGACCAATATCCCTTATGAATATAGATGCAAAAATCTTCAGCAAAATTCTAGCCAATAGACTCCGACAACATATAAAGAAAATAATTCATTATGACCAGGTGGGGGTTCATATCAGGATGCAAGGATGGTTCAGTATTAGAAAAGAATCAACATCATGCATCACATAAATAAAAAAAAGGAAAAGAACCACATGATCACATCACTCGATGCAGAAAAGGCATTTGATAAAATCCAAAACCCATTCCTGATCAAAACTCTCAGCAAAAGAGGAATAGAATGGGAATTCCTCAACATAATAAAGGGCATAAATGCAAAACCAACAACCAACATTATTCTCAATGGAGAGACTGAAACCATTCCCCTTGCAAACAGGAACCAGACAAGGATGCCCTCTATCACCACTTCTGTTCAATATTTTATTAGAAGTCTTTGTTGTTGTTGCTGTTATGTGCCATTGAGTCAGACCTGACTCATAGCGACCCCTTCTTGGTTTTCCAAGGCAATATCACTACAGACGTAGATTGCCCCACCTTCCTTCTGAGGAGTGGCTGGTGAGTTTGAACTTCCAGCCTTCTGGTTAGCAGTCACGTGCCTTAAGCACTACATTACCAGAGCTCCTATTGGAAGTCCTAGCTAGGGCAATAAGGCAAGAAAGGGAAATCAAAGGCATCCAAATAGGTAAGGAAGAAGTCAAACTATCCTTATTTGCTGATGATATGATCCTATATGTAGAAAACCTGAGAGGACCCGTAAAAAAACTGGACCTAATTGAGAGATTTAGCATAGTGGTGGGATATAATATCAACATAAAAAAATCAGTTGGATTCCTCTACACCAGCAAAGAGATTTTCTGTAAAGGAAATAAGGAAATCAATACCATATACAATAGCTACCAAAAAACATAATGAAATACTTGGGAATCAATCTCACTGAGACGCAAAAGACCCGTACAAAGAAAACTACAAATCAGTACTCCAAGAAACCATAAGAGATGGACATAAATGGAAGAACATACCATGCTTGTGGATAGGAAGATTGAACATTGTGAAAATATCAATATTACCCAAAACAAAGGAGCTCTGGTGGTATAATGCCTAAGGCATTTGACTGCTAACAGATGGCTTGCGGTTCAAACCCACCAGCCACTCTTCAGAAGGAAGATTGGGCAACCTACTTCTGTAATGATGCTGCCTTGGAAACCCAAGGAGGGATTGCTGTGAGTCAGATCTGACTTGACCCAAAGCAATCTATCCATTCAATGCAATCCCAATCTAGATCCCATCAGTATTCATTAAGGATATGGAAAAAACAATCACTAATTTTATATAGAAAGGAAAGAGACCTCGAATAAGTAAAGCACTATTGAAAAAGAAGAACAAAGTAAGGGGTATCACAATCCTAGATCTCAAAACCTACTATTGAGCCACAATAGTCAAAACTGTTTGGTACTGGTATAAAGATGGACACATAGATCAATGTAACAGAACTGAGAACCCAGAAATAGATCCATTGACCTATGGTCAGCAGATTTTTGACAAAAGGCTGAAATCCATTAAATGGGGAAGAGATTGCCTGTTTAACATATGGTGCTGACAAAACTGGATATTAATTTGCATAAAAATGAAACAAGGTCCATACCTCACACCATACACAAAAACTAACTCAAGATGGATCAAATAATTAAATGTGATACCTAAATCTATAAAGTTCCTCAAGTTAAAAATAGGGGAAAATTTAGGGGCCCTAATATATGGCATAAATAGACTATTGAACATAACCCAAAATGCACAAACAGCAGAAAAAGAACTAGATGAATAGGACCTTCTAAAAATTAAATTTTTATGTGCTTCCAAAGAATTCTCCAAAAGAGTGAAAAGAGAACTTATAGATTGGGAAAAAATGGTGACTTCCCTTTTTCTCTTCTTCCTTTCAAATGTGAGCAATATTCTAAAACCCATGTCCATCATCCCCCTTGGTTTCTTCATATTTATACATTTTAATGCCATTTTTGTGTAGTCCAAAAAATTGTGTGTGTATATACACACAAAGCATACATGTGTACATATATATGAGATACCATTTCACTCCCATTCCAAACCAAAACTCACTGCTATCAAGTTGATTCCAAATGAGAGCAACTACCATTGGGTTTCCAAGGTTGTAATCTCTATGGAAGTAGATTACCTCATCATTTCCCCATGGAGTGGCTGGTGGGTTTGAACCATCAATGTTTTAGTTAGCACTCCAATGCTTAACCACAACACCAAGATCACTAAAATTAAGAAAAAAAAAAAAAAAGAAAAGTATTAGACGAAATTGGAATTCTCATTCATTGTTTGTGAGAATATAAAATGTTACAACCATTGTGAAAAACAGTATTACAGTTCCTCAAAAACCAGATGTAGATCTACAATATGACATAGCAATTTATCTCCTGGGTATACACCATAGTGATATAATAGACGTGACATAAACAGACATATGCACACCTATGTTAATTGCATCACTATTAACAATAGCAAAAAAATGGAAACTACTTAAGTGTCCATCAGTGGATGAATGGATAAGCAAAATGTGGTACATACAAGCAATAGTACTCAGTGATAGAGAAGAATGAGTTGCCAAAATATCATCCTAATGTCAAGGGATCTGGAGGACATTATATAGAACAAAATAATACAATCAACAAAAGACAAATATTGTATAATCTCATTTTTATGAAATAACATGAATAGATAAATATGCAAAAACTAATATTCATTTGTGGTTGCTGGAGTTGGAGGATATTCCCTAGGTAGTAGTCATTTTTTGTTTATAGTAATGAGAAACGTGGCACCAAATGTGGGTGAGGTTTGCACTGAATGACTGATGCAATCACTGTGAACAAGCTTTACACAGGTAAAAGGGATGAATTGGCAACTGCTAGGTTATGGTTATGTGAGATTCCATAGCAATAGCAACCTAATAATAATAATAATATTAGGAGGCTACAGGGTCTGATACAATTCAACATAAGCAATCAACACATGAGATTAGTCTCTTGGTTTGAGGGCTTAGGTGCATGGTCTTATGGTACAATCCAGCCAGGTGCCATAATATCAGTCTTGAAGTTTATGTTTTAACTCCAGGTATTGTGAGTAATATCTGGGGAATCTTATGAACAGCAGAGTCTGGTAAGATAGCAGAATAAGCAGACAAACTATACAGACCTTTTTCTACAAAGAAAAGAGGAACCAATTAATACAGATACAGAAGATAATTCTGGAGTCCTGAGCTTTGAAAGGATGGATACAGAAGTGGACTAAAATCCAAATACTAGAAGAACCAGCATGAAAACACCAAAAAAGGAGACATATAGAGCTGTGGACTTTCAGCAATCCTGATGGCATGAACAGCTAGGATATTGACAAGTGGTGTTAGGACCTAAGAATTAAACTAAACATTGGCCCTGCTAGTCAGGGCTGCATGGAGGGCTGTACTAGTGGATGGTGAATAAAATGGAAGCAGTGAAGAGGGAGATGGGCTGAGCTGTAGACTTTTGGCTGTCCAGAGGGTGTAGCCATTTTGAATGTTTGCAAGCAGTTCTGGTGGTGTAGTGCCTAAGGCATTTGACTGTTAACCAGAAGGCTAATGGTTAAAACCCATCAGCCACTCCTCAGAAGGAAGGTTGGGAAATCTACTTCTGTACTGATACTGCCTCGGAAACCCAAGAAGTGGTTGCTATGAGTCAGATCTGACTTGATGGCTGTGAGTTTGGGTTTGTTTTTTGGAAATGGTTCAACCTTTTTGGATATTTAAAGCAATAGTGTTCTCTCAGATTCCAGGCACTTACGAATAGGCTCCACTTGCTGGGGACCACAAGGACATATAGGACCCTGAGGACTAGAAAGGTGTGATATTCCATTGTTACTCCTAAACCCCACACCTTCTTGGTGAATGGAGTTGCAGCCATCCCTCACTCCCACCCACCTTCAGGGATGGCAGGAATTCCTTCCCAATATGTGTGCTCTGACAGAGTCTGGGTGTCCTGAATTGCCCCACCCAGATTTTTTTTTTTTTTTTTGTAAGTGTGTTTGTTTTTTTCTGTTATAAAATTATGATGATGATGATTATTTTGTCCTTTTTTATTATTACTCTTTCTTCTTCCCTTCCCAGGTTCTAGTTTTTGGCTTCTCTCTTCCCTTTTCCTGGTTCCTATATTTTTCTTTCTTGTGGTTCTCTACATTCTTTGTTTTTTTTTTTTTTTGCATTTTTTCCTATTTGTCTTCATTATTCTCCTACTCTACTTAATTTCTGTTGTTCCAGTCTCTCCAGATATTGTGGCTGTTTGTTATTTTTTTCTCCCCCATTTTTCTAGTCATATTTCTTTTCTTTTTTTTTTAAGTATTTATTTAAATATTTTCTCTCATTTATGGCCTTTCCTCCCCCTGCCTCTTTCCCTTTTGTTGATTGTTCCTGTGTGTTTATGTGGTGTGTGTTTTTTGCCCTCTTCTTTTTACTTTTTCAATGATTTTTCCATTGTCATTTTTGTCTAACTGAGAGAGACTGCAACAGTGCTCATATGACCCAACCACACCCACACCTCCTGCAGTTCCACTTACTGAGTGAGAGCCACCACTTCTTTCTCAACCAACTACCCAACAATACATGACCAATAATAACAGCCTGACTTACCTTTAACTGTTCTTCACAAATGGTTAACAGAGATCAATGCAGCTACTCTCATTCTCTATCACACCCCGATAGGTGGTGTGTGCATAAATGTTGCCAACTAGAGAATAGAGGAGCACAGTGTGCTGCTTACTCAGATACACCCCAAGAAAACAAAGAAAATTAAAATCTTGGCTAATCACCCCAACATATAATCACCAATTAAATATAAATACAACAAAGTCATAATGTCTTGGAGAAAATTGACAATCACAGTCTTCACAAAGAAGCAAAATAAAGCAGTGGAAACAAGGGAGCAGGATACAGACCTAAAACACATCCCTGAAGAAGAAGCAGCTTTGAAACTCCCTAAGGAATTCAAAAATATTATATATAAGTACCTCAACAGATTGAGAGACAGGTCAAGGAAAACACTGACAAAATTAGGGAAAACACAGACAACACCCTAGAACAATTTCAGAAGAAAATAAAAGGATGTGACAAAATACATGAAAAATTAGAAATAATACAAAATCTACAAATAGAAATCCAGAAGATTAATACTAAATTTTCAGAAAGAGATAACATGTAGAAGGGCAAATGAGTGGAATCAAATCAATGGAGGACAGAATTAATAAGATTGAAGACAAACACCTGAATACTTCTTTGGAAAGGGATCAATCAGAAAAAAAAAAAAAAAAGATTAAAACAAAATGAAGAAAGCCTACGATTCATGTGAATACCTTTAAAAGGAACAACCTATGTATAATTGGAATTCCAGAACAGGAATAGATATAGAAAACCACTGAGAAAATTGTCCAAGTTTTTTTGAAAGAGAACTTTCCTGATATGATGAAAGAAGAGAATACATCCATTCAAGAAGCCCAGTGAAATCCAAACAGGATAGACACCAAAAGAAAATCACCAAGACATGTCATTATCAAACTAACTAAAACCAAACACAAAGAAAGAATCCTGAAAGCATCCCAGGAAGATGAAAAGTTACCTACAAAGGGCAACCAATAAGACAAAGCTTTGATTTCTCAGGTGAAACCATGTAGGTGAGAAGGCAAGGCGATGATATATATATAACCTTGAAAGAGAGAAATTTCCAACCAAGAATAATATACCCAGAAAAATTGTCCCTCAAATATGATAGTGAAATTAGATTTCCAGATAAGAAGAAATAAAGGGAATTTGTTAAAAACAGCCCTATCTTACAAGAGATACTAAGGGTAGTCCTTTGAACAGAGAACCAATAGTAGCAAACAACATTTGACCATTTATACACATGATGAAATAACCCAGAAACCAACCCAGTCATGGAAGTATCCAAAGTAAAATAAGCTTGCAAGATTGTAAACAGGGAACAAGAGACATCAACTGACAAATGAGGATAACTAAAACCATAAAGAGGGGAAAAATAGTGCAGTTACAGAAGTTCTAAATGGTGAGCAAGTCAAGAGTGTTGCAAGGTACAATGGACTGTTCTAAACTCAGGGAGACAATTATAAATTACATGGTGATCTGAAAGAAAACTGAAAATCTTACATATAACAATAAGAAAGAGGGCAAGCACAAATATTTAGCAAATACTAAAATAGTAATGACAGATATGATAACATGATTCATAAACTCAGCACAGAAAATTACATGGAACAAAGAAACAATGAACACCATGAAAAAATATTTAACAAAGTGACAGCAAGAAATTCATACTCATCAATAATTACAGTGAATGTAAATGAATTAAATGCAGAGAGCTGTAAAATTCATAAGAAGACATAACCCATAAATATGCTGTCTAAAAAAGACACACCTTAGAGACAAAGACAAAAATCGGCTAAAAATCAAAGGTTGGAAAAAAGACATATCAAGCAAATGGCAATCAAAGAAGAGTAGGCATGGCAAGATTAATCTCTGATAAAATTCACTTTAAGACAAAAACTACCATAAGACATAAGGAAGGACATTATATAATGATTAAAGGATCAAATGAACAAGAAGATATAACCATAATAAATATCTACGGACCCAATGAAAGAGCCCGAAAAGACATAAATCAGACTTTAACAGAATTTAAAATACAAGGAGATGACTCCACAGTCATAGTAGGAGATTTTATGTGGTAGTTAAATTTGTATGTCAACTTGGCTGGACCTTTTTGTGTGGCTAGTTGACAGCTAGTGGTAGTTATTCCCCATGATGAGGCTAGTAAAAACTCTATGGTAGGTTCTACCACAATTGGCTGAGTAGCTGCCTTTGGGATGTGGTCTGTTTCTGTATATAAGGAAAAGCCTTGGGGATAGTCTCTAGCTTATGGCATGCTTGGACCCTGCATGTAGCTGTGTTGTTGTTCAGCAGTTTGTCATGCTGTGCCAACCTTAGGACTTACAATGGAATTAAATTAATATCCTGTTGTGTGGTTTGGTGACATCAGGACTGTGCCTTTTTACTTGTCACCTGTGGGTTTGTCAGCCACAGCAGCCAGCACCTGAGTGAAGAAAAGTCTCCAGCTTCAGTGGGCCAGGAGCAGGAGGCAGAGCTGCAACCCAAGATTGAGGGGCTTTCACCCAGCCCCTAGAGCCTAGCACTTTGACCTTGGCCTTAAAGTCTCCGAATTGTAAGAATAAACTCCTGTTTGTTAAAGCTATCCCATTTGTGGTATATTCTTGTCAGAGCAGCAGTAGGTAACCAGAACACTTTAATACAATATTTTCAATCAAAGATAGAACTGGAAAGAACATCAACAACAATGCAGAACAACTAAACAATACAATCTACCAACTTGATGTTATAGACATCTACAGAGCACTTTACCTAACAACAGCACAGTATACGTTCTTTTCCACTGCACATGGAACATTTTCCATGCTAGATCATATGGTAAAGCAATAAAGGAAACCTTAATAAGTCTAAAAACATTGAAATACTGTAAAGTATCTACTCAAATCACAATTCTGTAACATTAGAAATCAACAATAAGAAGATCAATGGAAAAAGAGTAAACACATGGAAACTGAACAGCACCTTCCTTAAGAATGACTGGCTAATAGAAGAAATGAAAAATGAAATAAAAAAAATTCCTAGAATCAAATGAGAATTAGAACACAATACACCAAAATATTTGGGACACAGCAAATGCAGTGATCAGAGATCAATTTATAGCAATAAATGCACATATAAAAAAAGAAGAGTCAAAATCAACACTTTAAATCAATATCTTCAATAATTAGAAAAAAGAACAGCAAGACAAGTCTACAGTCACCAGAAAAAGGAAATAATAGATTCGAGCAGAAATCAATGAAGTAGAAAATATCAACAAAACTGAAAACCAAACCAACTCACTGCTGCCAAGTCAAATCCAACTCATAGTCACCTCTCCTTGAGTTTCCAAGGCAGTATCACTATAGAAGTAGATTGCCCAACATTCCTTCTGTTCTGGTTATGTAGTGTCACTCTGACAAGAATATACCACTAAGGGGATGGTTTGAACAAACAGGAGTTTATTCTTTTACAGTTTGGTAGGCTAGAAGTCTGAGTTCAAAATGCCAGGCTCTAGGGGCTGTGTGAAAGTCCCTTCACCTTGGGCTTCAGCTCTGCCTCTTACTCCTGGCCCACTGAACCTAGAGGCATCTCTTCACTCAGACAGCTCCTGGCTGCTGAGGCTAACAAGCCCAAGATCAACAAATAAAATGGCACAGTCCCAATGTTAGCAAACTACATGTTGTTGTTGTTATATGCCATCGAGTCAGACCTGACTCATAAAGACCCCTCCTTAGGTTGCCAAGGCAATATCACTATAGAAGTAGATTGCCCAACCTTCCTTCCGAGGAGTGGCTGGTGGGTATGAACTGCCAGCCTTCTGGTTAGCAGTCAAGTGCCTTAGGCACTATGCTAGTTAATTCAAGTCCATTGAAAGTCCCAAAGTTGGCAGAGCATGGCAGGCTGATGAACAATGACATGCTACATTCAGGGTTCAAGCATACCATAAGCTAGAGACCATTCTCAAAGCTGCTTCTTATAAATAGGAAGCAGACCACATACCCAAAGACAGCTACTCAGATGCTCCCAGTAAATTTCATCATGGAGTTGATTACCAGTCTCATCATGGGGAATGCTACATTCAGCTGCCCAGTCAGTCAACCAGGCCCAGCCAAGTTGACACAAAAAAGTAACCACCACACTTTCTGAGGAGTGGCTAGTGGGTTTGAACCACCAGCCTTCTGGTTAGCAGTCACATGCCTTAAGCACTACACGAGAAGTGTCTTTCTTTTGAAAAGATTAATAAAATTGACAAACCAATGGCAAATTTAGCAAAGGAAAAGAGGGAGATAATACAAATAACATGAATAAGAAAAGAATTGGGCAACTTCACAACAGAACTAACTGAAATAAAAAAAGATATCAGGAAACCATGACGAACTGTACTCCAATAAATTTGTAAATCTAGAAGAAATAGGCAGATTTCTAGAAACACACTACTTACCTAAACTAACACAGACTGAGGTCAAAAAGTTGAGGAGACCCATAACAAAAGAAGAAATTGAACAAGTCATAGAAAAATTACCAGCCAAAAACGTTCTGGCTCAGACGGTTTCACTGGAGAATTCTACCAAACGTTCAGAGAAGAACTGACATTAATCCTACTCAAACTATTCCAGAACATAGAAAAGGATGGAAGCCTCCCAAAATAATTTTGTATAGCAAGCATAACTTGCTTTATAAAATAGGCAAAGACCTCACTCAAAATGGAAACTACAGACCAATATCCTTCATGAACATAGATACAATGATCTTCAACAAAATCCTAGACAATAGACTCCAACAACATTTTTAAAAAATAATATATTACGACCAAGTGAGGTCCATACCTGGTATGGAAATGTGGTTCAACATTAGAAAAAGAATCAACTTCATCCGTCACATAAATAAAACAAAGAAAAAAACCACGTGATCATATCAATTGAAGTAGAAAAGGCATTTGGTAAAATTCAACAACCATTCCTGATAACAACTCTCAGCAAAATAGGAGTAGAAGAGACATTCCTCAACATAATAAATGGCATCTATGCAAAACCAACAGCCAACATTATTCTCAGGGGAGAGAGACTGAAACCATTCCCTTTGCAAACAGGAACCAGACAATGAGGCCCAGTATCACCACTTCTGTTCAACATTGTATTGGAAGTTCTAGCAGAGCAATAAGGCAAGAAAGGGAAATTAAAGACATCCAAATTGGTAAGGAAGAATCAAACTACCTCTATTTGCTGATGATGTGATCCTATACATAGAACACCCAAGGGACTCAGTTAAAAAACTACTGGAACTAATTGAGAGATTTAGCATAGTGGCTGGATATGAGATCAACATACAAAGATCAGCTGGATTCCTCTAAGCCATCAAAGAGACTGTTGAAAAAGAAATAAGGAAATCAATACCATTTACAGTAGCTACCAAAAAAATAAAATACTTGGGAATAAATCTTACCAGGGACACAAAAGACCTGTACAAAGAAAATGACAAAAGACTACTTCAAGAAACCATAAGAGAACTGCATAAATGGAAGAAAATACTATCCTCATAGATAGGAAGACTGAACATTGTGAAAATGTCAGTTCTACCCAAAGCAATCTGTATGTTCAATGCAATCCTAATACAGATCCCATTAACATTCTTTAAGGATATGGAAAACTAATTACTAAAGGTATATGGAAAGGAAAGAGACCTCCAATAAGGAAAGAACTATTGAAGAAGAAAAAAAAAATAGGAGCTCTCACACTCCCACATCTCAAAACCTGATCTACAGCCACAGCAATCAAAACTGCCTGGTATTGGTACAATGACAGTCACATACACCAACGGAATAGAATTGAAAACCCAGAAATATTTCCATCAATCTATGGTCAATTGATCTTTGGCAAAGGGTCGAAATCCATTAAATGGGGAAGAGATTGTCTGTTTAACAAATGGTAATGGCAAAATTGGTTATCTATTTGCAGAAAAATGAAACAAGATCTGTATCTCACACCATACACAAAAACTAACTCCAGATGGATCAAAGACTTAAATGAAAAACCTAAAAAAATAAAGTTCCACAAGGAAAAAGAAGGAGCAAATTTAGGGGCCCTAATAAATGGTATAAATAGGATATCAAGCTTAACCCAAAATGCACAAACTGCTGAAGATCAACTGGATGAATGGGACCATCTGAAAATTAAATTTTTATGTGCTTCCAAAGATTTCTCCAAAAGAGTCAAAAGAGAACATAAATATTGGGAAAAAAATATATATTTGGCCATGACATATCTGACAAGGGACTTATCTCTAGAATTTGTAGAAAAATCCAACATCTCAGCAACAAAAAGACAAATAATCCAATTAAAATTTGGGCAGAAGACATGAACAGACACTTCATGAAAGAGGATATTCAGGTGTCCAACAAACAGGAAGAAATGCTCACGATCATTAGCCATTAGAGAAATGCAAATCAAAAAACGAGATACTATCTTGCCCCAGCACTAGCAGCAAAGGTCAACAAGACAGAAAATAACAAATAGTGGTGAAGATGTGGATTAGATTGGGACTCTCATACACCTCTGGTGGTACTGTCAAATTATACAACCACTGTGGAAAGCAGTATGGTGATTCTTTTAGAAATTGGAATTAGAAATACCATTTGACCCAGCCATTCCATTACTAGGTATATATCCTAAAGAAGTGAGAGCGAGGACAAGAGCAGATATATGCACACTCATGTTCATTGCAGCACTATTTACAATAAAAAAGATGGAATCAACCTAAGTGCCCATCAATAGAAGAATGAATAAGTAAACTATGGTACATACACATTATGGAATACTGTTGTTGTTGTTGTGTGCCATCGAGTCAGCCCCAACTCATAGCACCCCCTCCTTGGGTTTCCAAGGCAGTATCACTATGGAATAGATTGCCCAACCTTCCTTCCGAAGAGTGGCTGGTGTGTTTGAACTGCCAGCCTCTGGTTAGCAGTGAAGTGCCTTAGGCACCATGCTACCAGAGAATACTATGGAACCCTAAAAATAATGTAGAATCTGCAAAATACCACTTAACATGGAAGAACTTGGAGGATATTATGCTGAGTGAAATAAGCCAATCACAGAAGGACAAATATTGTATTAGTTCATTATTGTGTAAAGTCAAGAAAAGGTTTATATATGGAGGGAAATTTCCTTTGTTGGTTACCAGGGTGGATGGGGAGAGAAGGAATACTGCTAGATAGGTAGAGACAAGTATTAATTTAGGTGAAGAGAAGAGCAATGTACCAAATATGAGTGATCAAAAAGATGGCATTGAGGAAGAGGAAGACATAGAGAGGTACATGGGAGGTACAAACAACAAAAAGGAACCTTTTTGCACATTAGGTACTGCATTGTCAGTGAAGGCAAATATTGATCTACTAGTGGCCATACTGGCTGACAGACTGAATGATCAGGTATGTCTATGCAGCAGGGAAAGTACCCATGACCATGTACAGGGTTGGCAGACAACGTTTCTACAAGTGTATTTTTATGTTCTGTAAGAATTTCCAGGTATATAGTAGATCTGGGGATAAGATTGTAGTCACTTCTTGACCACAACCACTACATGTAGAGAATGAGTAGTTGGACCTGTGGGTTCGGGACCCTAGTCCCAGGGGACATCAGGTCAATTGTCATAACATACTACACAAAAACATTGTTCCACTCCTACTTTGGTGAGTAGCAACTGGGATCTTAAAGCTTCCAAGTGGCCATCTAGATGCAATGATGTGTCTCTCCTCATCTAAAGCAAAGAAAGGAAAAAAAACCAAGGATGTATGAAAAAAATTATTCCAAGTGACTGGTAAATCTGTGATCCTCAGCCTATATGACTTTGAGACCAAAAGAATTTGATGATAACCACCTACCACTGTCAAGCACTTGGAAAGGGATCTAGGTAGGAGATCCTGGGTAGATTGAGAGAACAATGGGGAACAAAACTCTGAATCATTTAAAAAAAAGTGGGGGGGGGATCTGGTTTGCAGGTCTAATAGAGCCTGGTGGAATCCCTGAGACGATGGCCCATTGCTGCCCTTCAGGTCTGGAATTGAACGCACTCCTCTGGTTCCAGCCAAACAAAAGACAGGCACATGAGCTGAACATCTACATTAAGTAGATTCACTCCTTGGAGAGATCAATCATGGGAGAATAGAAGGGCTGTGTATGCAAAGGGAGGCAGCTCAGAGGGCAGGAGTGCATGGGAGGGAAGGACATGGGGTGAGGTAACTATGGGGAGGCAGAGGGAAGAGAACTGTTGCATTGTGGAAAATTACAGTCAATGTCATCAGAAAAATGGTACATGAACTGCTGTATGGAAAATGAATTTTGTCTATAAACTTTCACCAAAATCACAAAAAAAAACCTTTCTAAAAAAGCTTATGAACAGCCATCTAAGTTAGAACTATTGGTCTTTACTCATATGGAGCAAAGGAGAAAGATGGAATCAGAGATGGAAATGGTCTACGGGAGTAATTGTCTCCATTAACCATTGCCTCTTCCACATGGATACCAGAACTCATCAGTGCCTACTTATAATTACTGAACATTCTGATTAGGTACATAATTGATGGAGAAAAATTTGAAATAAATCTTCAAATTTATAAAGAATTTAACTTGCTCTATGGAAGCTGGAGGAGTCTTTGATACTATGGCTCTGAGTTGCTCTTCAAACCATGAATTGAAACTCCTCCTTGAGGTCACATTTATATTAGTTTATTCCGAAGACTAAAGATGGTCACCCTTGAGTTTTACATTAAAAAAAAAAAAATTATCTATATGAAACCAGATTTCAAATGGTCAAAGATATTTTAAAGCACAGATGAGAAAATTATGGGGCAGAGAGATTAAGTAAATGGAAGTAACTATAAGAGAAATTACAAGAATTTTGACACAATGTGAAAAATGTAACAAATGTCATTGATCATTATGCTTAGAAACTGTGAATATGAGGTTTTGCTGTGCATATTTTTATCTAAAATAAAATTAAATATTAAAAGAGAGAGACATCAACACCATTTATAAGCACTCATTAGTTTTTTTTTTTTTTTTTTAATTGTGATTTGGGTGCAAATTTACAGAGCAAATTCACTTTCCATACAGCAGTTCACATACACTTTGTCTCATGACGTTGACTACAATTTACCCCAATTCAACAGCTCCCCTCCCACTTCCTCCCGATAGTTACCACTTCCCTGTGTCCATCCCTCCATGCATTCCTGCCCCCTGAGCTGTCTCCCTGTGCATAAACAGCCCTTCTTTCTCCAATGATGTTCTTTCCAAGGAATGTATCTACCTCAGGTAAATGTTCAACTCATATGTCTGTCTTTTGTTTGGCTGGAAGCTACAGGTGTGGATTCAATTCCAGACATGAAGGGCAGCTAGAAGCCATAGACTCAGTGGTTCTACCAGGCTCTATTGGACCAGCAAAACTGGTCCCCCCCCCCTTTTTTTTCCCTCCAAATGATTTTGAGTTTTGTTCCACATTGTTCTCCCTCTCTATCCAGGATCTCTTACATAGATTCCCCTCCAAGTGGTTGACGGTGGTAGCTGGGCACCATCTAGTTCTTCTGGTCTCCTAGTCATATAGGCTGCAGATCGCATGGTGTACCAGTCACTAGGACTAAGTCTTTCCATGAATCTTTGGTTTTCTTCATTCTTCTTTGCTCTGCATGAACAGAGACCCATCGTTGCATCTAGATGGCTGCTTGCAAGCTTTTAAGATCCCAGTTGCTCCTCGCCAAAGTAGGAGGTTGAACAATGTTTTGTGCTGTATGTTATGCTAATTCAGCTTGATGTTCCCTGCAAATATGGTCCTGAGCCCACAGGTTCAACTACTTGGTTCTTCTCGGTAGCTGGCTGTGACCAAGTAGTGACTACAACCTTGTCCCTTGCCAGATCTATTATACACCTGGGAATTCAGATCATACAAATGCACTTATAGGACCATTGTCTGCCAACCCTGCACATGGTCTTGGATATACTCCCCACTTCATAGACATACCTAATAGTTCAGCCTGTCCACTTCATCTCTCCACCCTTATACCAACAGTTGTTTGCCTTCACTGACAAAGGTTCGTCTTTGTTGTCCGCACTTCCCATGTACCTGTCTCTGTCTTCCTCTTCCTCAATGGCACCATGTTGATCACTCACATTTGGTACATTGCCCTTCTCTTCACCCAAATCAATACTTATCTCTACTTATCTAACTGTGTTCCCTCCTCTTCCTTCTCACCCCTGGTAACCAACAAAGAAAATTTCCTTCCATGGAAAAACCTTTCATTGACTTTTATAATAATGGACTAATACAATATTTGTCTTTTTGTGATTGACTTATTTCACTCAGCATAATGTCCTCCAAGTTCATCCATGCTATGTGGTGTTTCGGAGATTCTAGGTTATTCTTTATGGTTTCATAGTATTCCATTGTGTGCATGTACCATAGTTTGATTACCCATTCCACAGTTGACGGACATTCAGGTTGTTTCCATCTTTTGGGTATTGTAAATAGTGTTGCGCTGAACATGGGTGTGCATATGTCTATTCTTGTCATGGCTCTCAGTTCTTTAGGATATATACCTAGTAATGGAATGGCTGGGTGAAATGGTATTTCTAATTCCAACTTTTTAAGGAATTGCCATACTGCTTTCCACAGTGGTTGTACCATTTTACAGTCCCACCTGAGGTGTATGAGAATCCCAATCTTTCCACACTCTCACCACTATTTGTTATTTTCTGTCTTGTGGAACTTTGCTATTAGTGCTGGAGCAAGATGGTATCTTGTTGTTGGTTGAATGAATATTTGGCAATCTACTTCTGTAGTGATACTGCCTTGGATATCCAAGGAGGGGTCGCTAAGAGTTGGGTATGATTCAGTAGGAAATAACAACAACAGCAATAGCTAATGACCGTGAGCATTTCTTCATATGTTTGTTGGTCACCTGCATATCTTCCTTGATGAGGGGTTTATTCATATCTTCTGCCCATTTTTCAATTGCATTATTTGTCTTTTTATTATTGAAGTGTTGGAGTTTTCTATAAATTCTAGATATAAGTCCCTTCACAGATATATCATTGCCCAAAATTTTTTCCCAACCTGCAGTTTCTCTTTTGAATCTTTTGGAGAAGTCTTTGGAAGCACTCAAAAATTTAATTTTTAGAAGGTCCCATTCATCTAGTTTCTCTTCTGCTGTTTGTGCATTTGGGGTTATGATTGATAGTCTATTTATGCCATATATTAGGGCCCCTAAATTTGTCCATAGTTTTTCCTTGAGGAACTCTATAGTTTTAGGTTTCACATCTAAGTCTTTGATCCATCTGGGCTTTGTTTTTGTGTATGGTGTGAGGTACAGATCTTGTTTTGTTTTTCTGCAAATGGATATCTAGCTTTGCCAGCACCATTCATTAAACAAATTTCTCTTCCCCATTTAATGGATTTTGGCCCATTTTCAAAGATCATCTAACGCTGGGTTGATGGATCTATTTCTAGGTTCTCAAATCTTTGTCTTTGGTCTATGTATCTGTCATTATACCAATATTGGGATGTTTTGAGTACTGTGGCTGTATAGCAGGTTTTGAGATTCAGCAGTGTGAGACCTACTACTTTGTTCTTCTTGTTCAATAGTGTTTTTGTTATCCAACTTCTCTTTCCTTTCCATATAAAGTTAGCGATTGTTTTTTCCATATCCCTAAAGAATGTTGATGGGATCTGGATTGGGATTGCACTGAATGTATAGATTGCTTTTGGAAGAACTGACATTTTTACAATGTTCCAACTTCCTATCCATGAGCATGGTATGCTCCTCCATTTATGTAGATCTCTTATGGTTTCTTGGATTAGTTTTTTATCATTTTCTTTGTACGGTTCTTTTGTGTCCCCAGTAAGATTTATTCCCATGAATTGTATTTTTTTGGTAGCTATTGAGAATGGTATTGATTTCCTTATTTCTCTTTCAGCAGTCTCTTTGCTGGTGTAGAGGAATCCAACTTATTTTTGGATGTTGATCTTATATTCTGCCATGATGCTAAATCTCTCAATTAGTTCCAGTAGGTTTTTGACTGAGTCTGTTGAGTTTTCTAGGTATAGGATCATATCATCAGCAAATAAGGATAGTTTGACTTCTTCCTTACCAATTTGGATGCCTTTGATTTCCCTTTCTTGCCTTATGACCCTGGCTAGGGCTTCTAGTACAATGTTGAGTAGAAGTGGTGATAGAGTGTATCCTTATCAGGTTCCTGTTCATAAGATGAATGGTTTTAGTCTCTCTCCCTTGAGTATAATGTTGGCTGTTGGTTTTGCATAGATGCCCTTTATTATATTGAGGAATGTCCCTTTTATTCCTATTTTGCTGAGAGTTTTGCTCAGGAATTTGTGTTGGATTCTATGAAATGCCTTTTCTACTTCAATTGATATGATCATGTGGTGGTTCTCCTTTGTTTTATTTATGTGGTGGATGACGTTGATTGTTTTTCCAATGTTGAACCATCCTTGCGCACCTGATATGAACCCCACTTGGTCATAATGAATGATTTTCTTGATATGTTGTTGCAGTCTATTGGCTAGGATTTGGTTGAAGATTTTTGCATTTATCCTCATGAGGGACATTGGTGTGTAGTTTTCCTTTTGAGTAATGTCTTTGCCTGGTTTTGGTATCAAGGTTATGCTTGCTTCATGAAATGAGTTAGGGAAGATTCTATCCTTTAGTGTGTTTTGGAATAGTTTGAATAGAGTTGTTGTCAGTTCTTCTCTGAATGTTTGATAGAATTCTCAGGTGAAACCATCTGGTCCAGGACTTTTTTTGTTGGTAATTTTTTGGTGACCTATTCAATTTCTTCTTTTGTGATGGGCCTGTTCAACTTTTCCACATCAGTCTGGGTTAGTTTAGGTAAGTGGTGTGTTTCTAGAAATCTATCCACTTCTTCCAGATTTTCAAATTTGTTTGAGTACAGTTCTTCCTTGTATCCTGATATTATCCTTTTTATTTCAGTTGGTTCTGTTCTGATGTCACCCATTTTATTTCTTATTTGTGTCATTTGTATTCTCTCACTCTTTTTCTTTGTTAAATTTGCCAGTGGTTTGTCAATTTTGTTGATTCTTTTCTATTGCCCTTCTATTTTCTGTTTCATTGATTTCTGTTCAGATCTTTATTATTTCCTTTCTCTTAGTGACTGTTGGTTTTTCTTTTTCTAATTGTTGTTGGTTCAAAGTGTTGATTTTGGCTCTCTCTTCTTTTTTTGATATGTGCATTCATTGCTACAAATTGCCTTCTGATCGATCAGTGCTTTTGCTATGTCCCAAAATTTTGGTATGTTGTGTTTTCATTCTCATTTGATTCAAGGAATATTTGAATTTCAATTTTTGTTTTCTTACCCAGTCTTTCTTAAGGAGGATATTGTTAAGTTTCCATGTGTTTACTCTTTTTCTGTTGATCTTCCTACTGTTCATTTCTAATTTGATATCTTTATGATCCAAGAAGATGCTTTACAGTATTTAAATATTTTTAAATTTATTAAGGCTTGCTTTATGGCCTAACATATGGTCTATCATGGAAAATATTCCATTTGCACTGGAAAAGAATGTATATTGTGCTCTTGCTGGGTGAAGTGCTCTATAGATGTCTGTAAGGTCAAGTTGGTGGATTGCATTGTTTAGCTTTTCTGCACCTTTGTTGAGTTTCTTTCCACTTATTCTATCTTTCATTGAAAATGATGTATTAAAGTCTCCCACTTTGACTTTGGAGTTATCTATTTGTCTTTCCAACTCTTTTAAAGTCTGATTTATGTATTTTGGGCCCCTTTCATTGCATCCATAGATATTTATTATGGTTATATCTTCATTTTTAATTGATCCTCTAATCATTTTATAATGTCTTTCCTTCTCTTGTATGGTGGTTTTTGTCTTAAAGTCAATTTGATGAGAAATTTATATTGCCACTCCTGCTCTTTTACTGTTGCCATTTGCTTGATATATCTTTTTCCATCCTTTGATTTTTAGTCTATTATTGTCTTTGTCTCAAAGTTGTGTATCTTGTCGGTAGGATATTGATGGGTTTGGTTTTTTATTCAGTCTTTAACTCTTGTCTCTTGAGTGGTGTATTTAGTCCCTTAACATTCAGTGTAATTATTGACAAGTATGAATTTGATGCTGTCATTTTGTTATGTGTTTTTTCATGGTGTCCCTGATTTCTTGGTTCCATATTATTTTCTGTGCTGAGCTCATTATGTTTATGAATTGTGTTATCATTTTCTGTCATTGCTGTTGTCTAAGTATTTGCTGAATATTTGTGCTTGTTCTCTTTTTTATTGTGATGTGAAGGTTTATCATTTTTCTTTGAGGTTACCTTGTGATTTATAATTTTCTCCCTGAGATTACAATAGTCCATTCTATCTTGCAACTTTCTTGACTTCCTCACCCTTTAGAAGTTCAGTAACTACATAGTATTTTCCCTCTTTTTGGTTTGTAGTTGTCCTCACTAATTGATGCATCTGCCAATTGCAGCCATGTTGAATGTTTACAAGCTATAAACATTGGATATTTTTATAGCTGTGGTTTCTGGGTTATGTCATCTTGTGTGTATTAATGGCTGGTTGTTATTTGTGATTTTTTTTTTTCTCTGTTCAAAGGACTCCTTTTAGTATCTCTTGTAAGGTTGGTCTGGTTATAACAAATTCCCTTTATTTCTGCTTATCTGGAAATCTCCTAATTTCATCATCATATTTGAAGGACAGTTTTGCTGGGTATATAATTCTTGGTTGAAATTTTTTTCTTTTTCAGGCTTTTATATATACCATCCCATTGCCTTCTCATTGCATGGTTTATACTGAGAAATCAGAGCTTATTCTTACTGGTTGTTCCTTTGTAAGTAACTTTTTCTTTTTCCTGTGCTGCTTTCAGGATTCTGTCTTTGGCTTTGGTTTTGATAAGTTTGATGATGATATGTCTTGGTGATTTTCTCTTGGATTCTATCATATGTAGAGTTCGTTGGACTTCCTGAATGGATATATTCTCATATTTCATCATATCAAGGAAGCTATTCTCCAACATATCTTGAACAATTTTCTCAGTGGTTTTATTTCTCTCTTCCTGTTCTGGAATTCCAATGACATGTAGGTTATTCCTTTTGATTGTATCCCACATGAACCTTAGGCTTTCTTCATTTTTTTAATTTTTAATTATTCAAAAAGAAATACTTGAAAGAAGTATTCAAGTATTTTTCTTTAATTTCATTAATTCTGTCTTCCACTGTATCCATTCTACTCTTTGCCCTTTCAATGTGTTATCTGTTTCTGATAATTTAGTATTAATCTTCTGGATTTCTATCTGTAGATTTAGAATCATTTCTAAGTTTTCATTTATTGTGTCATTTTATTCTTGTATTTTCTTCCAAAATTCTTCTAGGGTTTTGTGTTAGTTTTCTTTAGTTTGTGTCTCAATCCCATTAAGATACCTAAATATAATTTTTTTAAAATTCCTTTTCAGAGAGTTCTAATGCTGATTCTTCCTCAGTGATGTGTTCTAGGTCTGTATTCTTGCCCCTTGATTCTACCACTTTATCTTGCTTCTTTGTGTAGACTGTGATGGTCTGTTGTCTCAGAGACATCACAGAGTTGTTGTATTTAGATCTCTGTTAACTGTTTGTGAAGAGCAGCCAAGGGTAAGTCCGGCTTTTCTTGGTGGTTGTTTATCATTGGCCTGTTGGTGGAGAAGGAAGTGGTGGCTTTCATTCAGTAAGTGAAGCTGCAGGAGTTATGGTTATAGTTGTGTCGTATGGTGACTATCGCTGTCTTTCACTCAGTTACACAAAAATTCAATTGAATAACCATGAAAAAAATAAAAGCAACTGTACAAAAACACTCTGTGTAATCACACAGGAACAGTAACCAAAAGAAAAAGGGGGAAAAAAAAACCTGTACTATCTGGAGAGAGAGAAATAAGAGGAAAAAGGTAGAGAAGGAGAATAATGAAGAAATAAATGTGAAAAATGCAA
>NW_006921702.1:1708241-1710705 GCF_000298275.1 Orycteropus afer afer | reverse complement strand
GTGGCTGCGATGATGGGCTCGAGTATAGCAGGGATTGTGGGGCTGGCATGGGATTGGGCAGTGTTTCGTTCTGCTGTGCATGGGGTCGCTATGAGTCGGAAATGACTTGACGGCACTTAACAACAACAACAACATAGGGGAAGAATAAAGAATAATAGTAAAAAGGACAAAAGTTATAATAATAATAGTAGTTTTAAAACAGGCAAAAACAAACAAGCTAAAAAACTGAATACAGAAAAACAAAAATCGGGGTAGGGAGAGTCAGGGACCCCAGGCTTCGTTCAAGCACACAGACTGGGATCCATTCCTGCCGGCCCAGAAACTGGGTGGGAATGAGACATGGTTGCACTTCCATTTACCAAGAGGGTGTGAGTTATAAGAGTAACAAGCACAATGTCGCACCTTTCCACTCATCCGAGTCTGGAATGTCCTTGTGGTTCTTGGCAACTGAAGCCCTGGAATCTGGGAGAATGGTGTTCCTTTAAATATCCAAAATAGTCAAGCTGCTTGTAAACATTCAAAATGGCTGCACCCTCTGGAGAGAGAAATTCCACAGCTCAGCCAGCCTTCCTCTTTGGTGCTTACCCTTTTATTCCCCAGCCAGCCACCACAGCAGTCCTCTGTGCAGTCCCAGGCTAGCAGGGCTGATTTTTAGGTTAATTCTTAGGTCCTACCACCACTCGGCAATATCCAAGCTGTCTGTGCCATCAGGATCTTTGCCAGACTACATCTTTGTATGTATCCTTTTTTTGTGTTTTCATGCAAGTTCTTCTACTAGTTGGAGTTTAGTCCACTTCTATATCCTTCCCTTCAAGGCTCAGGGGTCCAGGATTATCTTCTGTGTCTGTGTTAATTGGTTCCCCTTTTCTTTGTTGAAGAGGGTCTGTGCAGTCTTTCTGCCTATTCTGCCGTCTTACCAGAACTCTACTGCACCCATTAGGTTTTGAAAGGCAGTAGTAAATTGTCTGGTTTTGGCAACTTACACTTAGTTCGTAAATTTGAAGATCTCCATCTTGAGGTCCATCTCACAGATAATCTGTCCTGGTGTTCAATAATAGTTATGAGTCCCTAGTGTCAGCAAGAGTAGAAGTAGTTTCTGTTAGTTTGATAAATCAATTCTCATCTCATTGCCTCTTAAGTGTGAAAGCCAACCCTAGAAACATTGCTTTTGGAAATGTTTTTTATCAATATTGCAGTTTAGCTCTGGTGGAATTTGACTGTTAAGCAGAAGGCTGGTGATTCAAACACACCAGATACCCCTCAGAAGGAAGACTGGACAGTCTACTTCCATAGAGATACTGCCTCAGAAACTCAAGGAAGGGTCGCTATGAATTGAGATCAACTTGACAGCACTGAGTTGGGCTTTTTTTTTTTTTTTTTGGTATGGTTACTTGTATGTGATCCGAATATTTTTTTAATTTTTCATTTATATGGCATGAGCTAAAATCTGGAAATCTGGAACATGTGTGAATATGTTCACTACACTGGACTTTGGATCTTACCTGTGTTGCATTTAGAGTTAATGGATGTAACATCTGATAGGTACTACAGTAAAATGTGTTTATACTTGCACTATTTTTTTCAAAGAAAATACTGACACTTAAAGGATTTATTATTTATTTATTTATTTTTTAGCCCACTCACTGTTATTGGTACTCCAAATCACTTGAACAGTTGAAAGGACCAGAACAATAATTGAGTCCTTTATTTAACCTCAGTTTGGACAAGGCTGCCACCTCATTCAATGCTATTTTTAGTATATATTCCCAAATATATATTTATACAGAGCTCTGGTAGCATAGTGCCTAAGGCACCTGACTGCTAACCAGAAGGCTGGTGGTTCAAACCCACCAGCCACTTCTTGGAAAGAAGGTTGGACAATCTACTTCCACAGTGATACTGCCTCAGCAACCCAAAAGGGGGGGGGTCGCTATGAGTTGGGGCCGACTCGACGGCACATAACTGCAACAACAACAACATATATTTATAATGATTACTATTAAATGATCTTTCAGTAAGATTATTATTCCCTAAGTCTAGGAAGTAGACATTTCATAGAACGTTCTTGGTGATTGTGTAAGAATATATCCACCTTGTACTCCTTCCACTGGTTGGGAACCATGAGAGTTTTCTGGAGCCAGTTCTAAGAAAATCTCCCATAAAACACACCCAGAAGCACCCAGCAAGTTTGCTTTACAAATCAAGAAGAAAACATCATGAAATACAAAATTTCTTATTTATCCAAAATTAAGTCTCATAGTGTCAACATCTGGACAATGAATAAGGAAGACCGAAGAAAAGTTGATGCTTTTGAGTTGTGGTGCTGGTGAAGAATGCTGAAAGTACCATGGACTGCTAAAAGAAATAACAGATCTGTCCTGGAGGAAGTGCAGCCAGAATGCTCCTTGGAAGCAAGAATGACCAGATTTCGTCTCACTTATTTTGATCATGTTGTAAGAAGGGA
>NW_006921702.1:1700438-1707166 GCF_000298275.1 Orycteropus afer afer | reverse complement strand
TCACTACAGAAGTAGATTGCCCCATCTTCCTTCCGAGGAGTGGCTGGTGGGTTTGAACCGCCAGCCTTCTGGTTAGCAGTCAAGTGCCTTAGGTACTTCATTTTCTCTTTTTCTGGAGAAATGAGCAAAAATACCCGTAAATTAAGTAAGCCAATGTGAATGAATATGAGAACCATCGCCATTTAATTTATAGTGAGGAGACCATAAACAACAAGAACAACAACAAAAAAGAAAATCCAAACTCACTGCCATTGAGTTGTCTCATAGTGGCCCCTCCTTAGGTTTTTGAGGGGTAGCTCTGTGGAAGTAGATTGCCCAGTCTTCCTTCTGAGGTGTGGCTGATGGGTTTGAACTGCCAGCCTTCTGGTTAGCATTCAAATGCCTTAGGTACTACGCCACTAGAGGAGACAATAGCAGTGCCAATTTCTGGAACCAGGCAATTTCTGTAACTAGGCAACGGATAAACATTTTAAGGTTGCAAGTAAGTAATAGTTGCTGTGTCTAAGAAAAATGAGCAAGAACGCTTCTGAAATCTATCAAAAAACAGGAGACCAGTGGGGAATAAACCCAACAGGAGATCCTGAGCTAAATGTCCAGGAAGAAAATTGGATGTTAAAATGGCATAGGTGATAACCATGCTCCTCATTTGACATATGAGAAAAACAGGGCTCCACACCTGAAGTTTTGAAAGATAATGCAATTGGTTGATATTTGCTTTATTGTGTAATACTAAGGAGGTCTGGTAGTGTAGTGCCTGAGGAACTTGATTGGTAACCAGAAGGCTGGCAGTTCAAACTCAGCAGCCACTCCTTGGAAGGACGGTTGAGCAATCTACTTCCGTAGTGATAATGCCTCGGAAACCCAAGGAAGGGTCACTATGAGTTGGGTCCCACTCGATGGCACTCAACAACAACATGTAATACTAACATGATGCCTATTTCAAAAGCATGTCAGACAGGTGATAACTTTTCAAGTATCCCTTTCTTTAGAGTGTCTAAAAGCTGGACTGAAGAACTCTTAACCCAGAAGCATCAGATAATATACGAAATATAAAGGCTACCTTTCATTTCCTGTCCATACACTTGGGTTGGGTCCCTCTTCTATCAAAGTAGGATGGCAGTACAACATGACCTTGTCTCTTTTTAACCCTTATTGAAAGGCAGAGTGATAACTCTCTTCGTCCTCCCATTCCACAACCACATGCCGAGACATGTGCAAGTCCACATTTAGAAACACAAACTTACATCTTTTGACCCCTTTGTGTGTCTAGGGTTATAATGTCTGGCTGGAGATGGAAGGGAAGAGAATGCTGGAATATCTCAAAAAAAAAAAAAAATAGCAGCCCTGCAACGGAGGGAGATCTTGCATCCCTGAGCTAGGTAAAAGGCAGTAAGAAAAGATAAAAAGAGAGATAGAGTGCCTTGCTTTTCTAAGATCATCACATGAAAAGTCCACTGGTTATATTTCTCAAGTGAAATCTTTTCTTCGAGGGGCAACCAAATTTTTTCCATGTTGAATTGAAGTTATTATTGAATGTTAAGTCCTAATTTTCAATATTGTTATGATATTTCTGTTTTCTTCTCTATCTTCATAGGTATCTTTTAACAACCTGGAAAAGCCAGTGTTAGAATTGCAAATCAGAAGTAATTTAAACCAGAGAATCAAGATGTATTGTTCTAACACATATTCTGCATTTCAAAGAGCTATATTTTGACTTCTATGAGAGTGAGGCCACTGGTTAATTTCAAATAGCAGATAATGATGTTGGTCAGAGAAAAATAGAATCTGACTCTATAAATCACTAGTAAGGGAAAATTTATAATAAAGGATTGACATCATCTTTTCTACTGTTACATCTGTTGCTATAGAAACATGGTAGCTCTGGTGGTGTAGTGCTTAAGATATTTGACTGCTAGCCAGAAGGCTGGTGGTTCAAACCCACCAGCCACTCCTCAGAAGGAAGGTTGGGCAATCTACTTGCACAGTGATACTGCCTCAAAAACCCAGGGAGAGGTCTCTATGAGTCGGATCCGACTTGATGGCAGTGCGTTTGGTTTGGTTTTGGTATAGAATCATGAGAAACTCCAAAAGCCTTCTGTAAGTTTCACTGGATAAGGTGGCCTCTACCATCTTTACTAAGAGTGTTCTTTAATTCAAATGTGTAGCAAATTGACTAGGGAACTCTATAGATTAATATTTTAAACAATAATACTTTTGTGATCTTTTTTCTTTTTTTTTCAGGTAATGAATTGTTATTGTTCAGATCACTTCGTTTCTTCCATATAGTTATAATAATTATGTAGGCAGGTGGGAAAAGAACAATCTAATCAGGTTGGTGACCAAATAGCAAAAAGAACAGTGTGGTTTTAATTTGCATTTTCTTGATAATAATGATATTGAGCATCTTTTCAAGTGCTTATTAGACATTCATATATCTTATTTTGTCAAGTGCTTGCTCAATTTTTTTCCAAATATTTTATTGGAGTTCTTAAAAGTTATTAAAGAGTTGTAAGATTTTTTTATGTTGTATATTTTGAAAATATTTTCTCACTGCTATGTCTTACTTCTTATGACATCTTTGAAAAACAACAGTTTTTAATTATTATATAACCCAAGTTTTCAGTTTTTTCTTTCATGGTTCATATTTTTTATGTCCTGTCTAAAAACTCTGCCTAACCTGACTGCACAATGATATTCTAACTGGTTATTGGTGCTTACTCTTCAGAAAGACAGGTAGTGTAATAAGTTGGAGGTGCTTGGTTATATTTCTTGCAAATAATTTACTCTCATAAATTCACATTTTAATCCTCTTAGTGATATTTCTTAATTTTTTAAAAATGAAATGCAAATAATCATTATTTTCCTTTATTAATTATGCTTTGTTATTCTGTTTAAGAAATATACCCAGAATCATGTAAGTATTCTTTTACATTATTTTTCCAAACTTGGATTATATTTTTGGCATACAGATCTCCAAAGCACCTGACATTCATTTTCTATATGATTAGTTCTAAAGGTCAAGTTTCATTTTCCTTCCATGTTGATATTCGGTGAAGTTATCATCATGTACTGGAAAGAATATATTTTAACCCTGCTCTGCAGTGCCATCTTCAGCAGGACACATGTCCACACTTATGTGGATCAGTTTCTAGAACTTTCCATTCTGTTCCATTTCAGGATAGTCAATCTTATAGCCAAACTTCTGGTTCTTGGATATGTTTTTTTATGTATTTTGTAGCCAAAAATGCAAGGGAATGTTGTCTAAAAATTCAAATTGAGACAAATAGACATTAGATATTTACAAATTTAATGGGGAAAACATATGGATTTTCATAGACATTTACAGGTCAATTTGCACCCAGACTTTGAATAAGTACATACCTCTTAAATATTTATGAAAACTTAGCTCAATTTTTTTAATGTATTCCCCATTATTAAACTATACATTAAATATTATCAAATAAATGTGTGCTTTGCAGTTTAGAAATATATTTAAGCAGCATAAGATACAACATATTTATATAAAATAGAAGCAGTAGTTTTAAGTTATTTATATAAAATAATTTAAAAGTCAAAATGTTAATCTTATATCACTTTTATGTCCCATAATAATAATTTTATAAAACTGTGGAAGGTGAAAAGAAAATAAGCTCTTATTTTATTTAAATTTCCAGTTTGGGTGTGATGAAAATACAAATGAAGGAAATGTGACCTTATTTTATCAACAGTTATTTTGATCCATCAGAAAAGCACTTGAGGGGAATTTTCATATTGAAACATAGAGAAACATGAATATAAATAAGAAGATACAAACTACAAGCTACAGAAATACCTTACACAATGAAAGTATCTCAATTCTTTGCTTTGGTTCTGTGATGGTTTTGTTTGCATGTCAACTTGGCTAGGCCTGGTTGAGTGGCTGGGCAGCTGGATGTAATAGTATTCCCCATGATGAGACTGGTGATCAACTCCATGGTGGAATCTACTGGGAGCACCTGAGTAGCTGCCTTTGGGATGTGGTTTGCTTCCTGTATATAAGGAGAAGCTTTGAGAATGGTCTCTGGCCTTTGGCACACTTGGACCCTGCATGCAGCCGTGTTGTTGCTCAGCAGCCTGCTATGCTCTGCCGACTTTGGGACTTAAAATGGACTTAAGATAATGACCTGCCATGTGGTTTGGTAACATAGGGACTGTGCCTTTTTACTTGTCAACCTTGGGGCTTCACAGCCTCAGCAGCTAGCAGCTGTTTGAGTGAAGAAACACCTTTAGCTCCAGTGGGCTGGGAGCAGGAGGCAGAGCTGGACTCCAAGGTTGAGGGGCTTTCACCCCGCCCCTAGGGCCTGGTACTTGAACTTGGACTTAAAGCCTCCAAATTGTAAGAATGGACTCCTGTTTGTTGAGGCCATCCCATTTGTGGTATATTCTTGTCAGAGTAGTACTAGGTAACCAGAACAGGTTCCTGACAACTCTGTTGATTAACTTCTTCTTTTGTGTGTCTAGTTTACTCTCCAGATAAGAGTTTCATATTTGTATGACACATTAATACTTTTAGTTTATTGGAATAACTCATTCCTTTCAGTTAGTGACGTACCTTTCATGGATATGTTGCACAAAATGCCATAGCTGCTAGACTTATGACCATGTTTCTTAACATGTGAAATGTAAGATAGACAAAAGGGAAGGTATTTCACAACATGAGAGATGAGGAAAGTGAACAGGGATAGCTACTCTTTATTGTGATTCCCTACATGCAAATTACTAAGATAAAAACTTTCAGTACCTTTTCTTATTTAAACTTGCACTGTAGTCATGAAGAAACCCCATTAAAAATGAGGGATGGAGTCTATAAAAGTCTCCATAGTGGCCCATGGCAGATCATTAGTAAAAAGGAGCTAATGAGAGCTTCAGACAAATGTCCATATTCTCTGAAATTTACTTGGGATGAAGAAAAGAGAAAATCTCTCCCTTTTGTCAGGGATTTTGCTCTTCCAAGCAACTTAAAATAAGCTTGTTGCATACCACAAATTCTTGACATTTTAATTGTAATTGCCTTAAATATGTGAATCAATTTAAGAAAAAAAAAAAATTCAAATCTTGAAACTTTTTATTGCCCTATCTATTTATCATAGTGACCCTTCTTTGAGTTTCTAAGGCAGTATCTTTGCAGAAATAGATTGCCCAATCTTCTTTCTGAGCAGTGCCTGGTGGGTTTGAACTGCCAGCCTTCTGGTTAGCAGTCAAATGCCTCAGGCACTATGCCATGTTACACTGTTTATGATTTATTTTTAAATTAGTGCTGCTTATTTACCCTAAAACAGAGAGAGGTGGTTTCTTTCTTCTGTCTTTAAATAGTTTACATGATCAAAATGCTGTTAGGACATTTCAGTGATCATATCTACCCTTGGAATTGTGCTAAGAAGGAAGTTCCCCATTAAAAGATTATAAAGGACTTTATATAAACACACATCCTCATATTTAATAATTTATATATCATTTCTATTTTTAATTTTACACTAAAATATTTCATTAATTCATAACATATTTCAAAGTAAGTTTAATGTATATTTTTCCCTAGAAATGTTTAAGCAGCTATTTATGCTCCTTGATGATATAAATAGCTTGTCCATAAAACTATCCAGAATAATAATTCACAATAGACTTATGAGTTTAAAGAAGATATCAAGATTCTTATTATTAGCCTATTTAGGTTCATTATTTTGTACTGTGAAAACATTATACTTATTTACAAAATGTTTCTTATGTCATAGATCAAAATGACAGAGTCTTATCAAAATTAAAAATATAATGCTTTTATTGAGTAACAAGGCAATTTGCAAATTGGGAATCATAAAGTCCAGAGGATTCTGAACTAAGTGATCTAAGGAGGATAGAGTGGAGAGAGTTTCTATAAGAAAATACAAGGAAATTCAGTAAAAAATCAGTGATTGGTTGACTTTTAGGTACTAGTTGCAAAATTAGGTGATGGTATATCTGATTGCAAAAGCAACCAAACTTATTGCTGTTGAGTCAGATCTGACTCATAGCAACCCCTTCTTGGGTTTCCAAGGCAAAATCACTACAGATGTAGACTGTCCAATCCTCTTTCTGAGGAGTGGCTGGTGGGTTTGAACCCCCAGCCTTCTGGTTAGCAGTCAAATACCTTAGGCACTACACCACCAGAGCTCCTTTATATTTGATTAGTAGGAGATTATATATGTTTCTAAAGTTGTTTTTAAAAAAGTTACAAGGTAATCATTAAATTTGGTACATCTCTCCTTTAGATAGGAGTTCTGGCAGCAAAATGCTTAAGGCATCTAACTGTTAACCAGATAATCATGAGAAATTCCTTGTATGACTGCAGGGAGGACCTGTGTAATTCTGAAGTTTATTTTGAGAAAGCGTCTGTTGTGAACATTCTTTTGGACCTGGCTTCTCAAGCATCCAGCAAAACTCTTAAGTAAGTAAAATTTACATTGTTTTCTGAAATTGTTTATCAAGTAATTTTCTCAGGGCACAGTGGAGAGCTACAGGAATGACAGATACATCACTGATGTATATGTTACTTTTGATTCAGAGTGGAGTTTTAGCCTCAGACCTTAGCAGAGCCATCATCTCAAGTTGGGAGTCCTAAATTAATTTACTATAGTGCTATTACTCATATGCCATTTTCTGAAATTTCTTTAAAATATACAGTCCATCTACCATTACTTCCACTTGAAGTATATATA
>NW_006921702.1:1698021-1699523 GCF_000298275.1 Orycteropus afer afer | reverse complement strand
AGGATTGCCCAACCTTCCTTCCGAGGAGTGGCTGGTGGGTTTGAACCGCCAGCCTTCTGGTTAGCAGTCAAGTGCTTTAGCCATTATGCTACCAGAGCTCCCAAGAATTTGATATAAGGCTCAATTAGAGCCAAGCTAATAAAAATACACTGAAATCTAGCTATGACTACTGGAATAAAAATACTCTATTTTCTTTTCCACTTTCACCTAGAAGGATGTTAAATTTGGTTCCAATTGGACACCATAAAGAGTTTGAAGATTAACTGAAGACAATGGTAGTCTGCACCAAGAATTGAAGAGGGACTTATTATTAGGGATAGATAACATTGTTTATTTTTCTGAAACAAAGTATACCAGATGGAATGTGTTCTTTCTTAAAATCAGTTGGCATTGACTTATGATAAAATGGTGGAATTGACAGACAAGCTACACTGACCCCCTTCAACAAAGAAAAGAAAAAAACCAATTGACAGAGATACAGAAGATAATCGTGGACACCTGAGCTTTGAAAGGAAGTATACAGAAGTGGATTAGGCACCAACTAATGGAAAGACTTGAATGAAAACAGAGAGTACAGAGATGATTGGAGAAGCAGAATATTAGCAACTCTGATGGGACCAACAGCCTGAATATTTCCAAAGTGCTGTTGGAACCTGATAATTAACCTAAAGATCAGCCCTCCTTGTCAAGGGCTGCAGGGAAGACTGTGCTGGTGGCCTCTGACTAGGAAGGGAAACAACAAGGAGGGAGACAATATGAGCTGTGGAATTTGGCTGTCTGGAGGGCACAGCTGTTTTGATTATTTACAAGAAGTGGCCATTTTGGATATTTAAAGTGTCTGAGGGTACAGCCATTTTGATGTTTACAAGTGGTGGGGCTTTTGGATATTTAAAGTGACCAAGAGTACAGCCATTTTGAATGTTTACAAGCAGTGGCCATATTGAATTTTAAAGTGACAGCATTCTCATTCACATTCCAGTGACTTAAGAATAGGGTCCATTTGCCAAGGACACAGGGACATATGCATAATAACCAAAAAAAAAAAAAAAGAAAAAAAATTACACCAGCTCTACCTTTGCAAAAATATTAAATCATAAAATCAAGACAAATCAAATCAATACATAACTAACAGTTAAGGCAACTTCAAAATGTCTAGTAAGCAACAGGCAACCTCAAATCAAACAACAACAACAAAAGATAAGACAATAGAAATAAAATCCCAAACAAAAGTCTTATTAAACATGGAGGAAGAAGGCAATAAAATTATCTGAGAAGAAATTTAGAAAACGTGTTTATAGAACTCTAAAACACCTCAAGGAAACCCCACACTGAATCAAGGAGAACACACACAGTACCTGGGAAGAACTCAGGAAAACCATTCAAGAACAAAATAACAAGATAAATACACAATCAGAACTTATACAAAAATAGCAGTTAGAAATTTGGAAGATAAATACCAAAATTACAGAATTATACAACACAGTAGAAGCACAAAAGAATAG
>NW_006921702.1:1660833-1697921 GCF_000298275.1 Orycteropus afer afer | reverse complement strand
TACACCAGCCTGTGTGAAAAAAAATCAGAACAAAGATTTAAGAGAAATGAAGAAAACCTAAGGGTTATATGGGAAGACATGAAAAGAAATAACATATGCCTCGTTGGAATTCTAGAAATGGAAGAGGTGAAAAAACACTGAGAAAATTGTGGAAGACTTAGTAACAGAAAATTTCTCCCATATCATGATGGAAGAAAAGATATTTGTCCAAGAATCTCAAAGAAATCTACACAGGATAGATCGCAAGAGAAAAACACCAAAACATATCATAATGAAAATCTCCAAAACAAAGACAAAGAAAGAATCTTGTGAGCTACCCAGGACAAAAGAAATATTACATATAACAATCAAACAGTTAAGCTGGGTTACAATTACTCAGCAAAAGCCATGCAGACAAGAGGCAATTGGATGGCATATATAAAACACTGAAGGAGAAGAATTTCCAACCTAGAATCCTATATCCAGCCAAATTGTCCATCAAATATGAGGGCAAAATCAAGACATTCTCAGACAAACAGAAATTAAGGTATTTTGTGAAAACCAGACCAATCCAACAAGAAGTACTCAAGGAAGTACTTCCAATAGAGAACCCACAAGAGAGAACAACAAAATCAAGACATATGATTTCAATACTAAAACCAAATCAGAAACAGATCCTCAAAATAAAACCATAAACATTGTACATGAAAAAACAAGGAAGTCAATCTGCACACAGCAATAACAACTGACCAAAAAGAGGGAATAAAATTTGTAGGTACAAAACTTTCAAATGGAGAGGAAAACAGGACAATGTCCTCATAGAACAGACTGTCCCAAAAATATAAAGACAAGAATTCACTCCAAGGTAACCACAGAGAAAATTAACAATCCCCTAAGCAAACCCAGAAGTAAGGAAAACACATAGGTTTATTAAGCACAAAATCAACAATAAAGAAGAAAAGAGAGGAAACACTTGACAACAAAATAAACCCAGCACAGAAAAGTATATGGACCAAAGAAACTCAAACAACATGACAAAAAAACACAATAGAATGACAGCAATCAATGAATATCTATCACTAATTACACTCAATGTGAATGACCTAAATGTACCAATCAAGAGAAAGAGAGTAGCAGACTGGATAAGAAAAGAAGACCCATCCATATGCTGCCTACAAGAGACCCACCATAGACACAAAGGTAAAAACAAGTCAAGAGTTAAGGGGTGGAAAAACATATACCAAGCCAAAGGTAACCAAAATAGAGCAGGAGTGGAAATATTAATTTCTGCTAAAATAGACTTTAAGGAGAAAAGGACCACAAGAGACAAAGAAAGTCATTATATGATGGTGAAAGAGTCAATTGACCAAAAAGACATTACAATAATAAATAGTATGCACCCAATGATTGTGCTCCAAAATTCATGAAGCAAATATTAAATGAATTGAAAGGAAAAACAGGCAACTGTACAATATTAGTAGGAAATTTTAACACACTATTTTCAAGGATGGACAGATCAACTTGAAAAAAAACTCAATAAAGATACAGAAGAACTGAACAACACAATCAACCAACTCAACCTCATTGACATATACAGAGCACTGCACCTAACAAAAGCACAATTCACATTTTTCTCCAGGGCACTGGGATCATTCTCCAGAATAGATCATATGTTAGGATATAAAACAAGCTTCAATAAATTAAAAAACATTGAAATACTGCAAAGTATCTTTTCGGACCACAATGTTATAAAATTAGAAATTAATAACAGGAAGATCAAGGAAAAAACATCAAATGTGGAAGTTGAACAATTCACTACTCAAAAACTACTAGGTAATTGAAGAAATAAAAAAGTTAAATTAAGAATAATATCCCTAGAAACAAACAAGAATGAAGATACATCTTACCAAAACCTATGGGACACAGTAAAAGCAGTACTTAGAGGTCAGTTGATAGCAATAAATGCACATATCAAAAAAGAGGAAAGAAACAAATTCAACACTCTAACTCAACACTCTGATTCAACAACTCCAACAATTAGAAAAAGAACAACAAAACACCCTACAGTATCTAGAAGTAAGGAAATAATAAAGGTCAGAGCAGAAATAAATGAAACAGAAAACAAAAAGCAATAGAGAAAATCAACAAAACAGGAAGCTGGTTTTTCAAAATGATTAACAAAATTGACAAACCATTAGCAAATATAACAAAAGAAAAGAAAGAGAAAATGAAAATTACTAGAATAGTAAACAAAAAGGGTGTCATCACAACAGAACCAACTGAAATAATAAAAGATACTGACAGAATATTATGAAAAACTGTACTTCAACAGATTTGAGAACCTAGAAGAGATGGACAAGTTTCTGGAATCACAAGGCCTACCTAAACTATCCCACTCAGAGATAGAATATTTGAACAGCCCTGTAACAAAGGAAGAAAGTGAACAGGTCATTGGGAAAAAAAAAAAAAAAAATTCCAAAAGAAAAAGTCCTGGCTCTGATAGCTTCACTGGAGAATTTTACCAAATATGAAGAGCTGACACCTATACCACTCAAGCCATTCCAGAACATAGAAATAGATTAAATACTCCCAAACTCATTTTATGAAGTAAGCATAACACTAATACCAAAACCAGGGGAAAATACCATTTATAAGGAAAACTACAGACCAATATCCCTGCAGTGTAGTAAATTACTTTGTGTGGCTTTTCTACCCATAAGTCTTTGTAAACTCCAAGGTGGGATTTGCTATGAGCAACTGAGGAGCTCCTGATTGCTGAAGGTGTCCACCTGGAGTATTTCTGTTGCGAGTGGCACAAAACAATGTTCTGGGAGGTGCCCACTCTCTCTCAGGTGCTTAGAGTTCTGATGCTATAATTGGCTAGTTTGACCACCCTGCCAGGCTCAACAGGAGGCCTCCTAGAGGCAGAACTCTCTCTGACTGCTGGTCAAGGAAGATGTGCTGCTGAAAGAGACATGGGCTCCTGAGACACGTGTTGCTGGGAAAGAGACGCAAGAGACACACATTGCTGAGTGAGACATCGAGGGACCAGCCCTGCTGGGAAAGAGACTGTGAGAGACTTTTGGCTGAGGGATGGTGGGCTGGGAGAGAGACTGAGCGTTCTTCCTGAACTTGGTTGTAGCCTGGTGCTTCCCTAATAAACCCTGTAATCTGTGAGCTCTGTGTGGCCACTGCAGCGAATTATCGAACCCAGAAAAGGTGGTGGGTGCTTTGGGAGAAACGGTTGGTGAAAGGGCTGGAGGAGGCAGCATGTCTGGCCTGGCAAGAATAGGCCTTGGGTTACTGCTGGTAATCCTGTCTTCCTCTTGTAAGGTTAGAGGAGGTTGGAACATGTGGCCTCCTTGCTGTTTTTGCAATCCCCCATGAACATAGATGCAAAATTTTTTAACAAAATCCTAGCCAACAGAATACAACAACATATCAAAAAATTAATACATCCTGAGCAAGTAAGATTCATACCTAGTATGCAAGATTGGTTCAACATCAGAAAAGCAATCAATACAATCCACCACACATGCAAAACAAAAGAAAGAACCATATTATTATATCAATCAATGCAGAAAAGGCATTTGATAAAATCTAACGCCCATTGATATTCAGAAATCAGAGCAAATTAGGGATAGAAGGGAAATTACTCAATATAATAAAGGGCATAAATGCGAAGCCAATGGCAAATATTATTATTAATGGAGAAAGACTCAAAACATTTCCCTTATGAAGTGAAACCAGACAGGGATGCCCTCCATCACCAGTCCTATTTAACCTTGTATTGGAAGTCCTAGCCAGAGCAATAAGGCAAGAAAATGAAATAAAACGCACCCAAATTGGCAAAGAGGAAGTAAAGCTGTCTCTATTTGTGGATGATATGAGCCTATACATAGAAAATCCAAGACTCAGCAAAAAAACTACTGGCACTAATAGAGAGGCTCAGCAATGTTGTAAGACATAAGGTCAAAATAAAAAAGTCAGTTGGATTTCTCTACACCAACAAAGTGACCTCTGAAAAGGAAATGAGGGAAACAATACCGTTTACAATAGTTACCAAAAAGATAAAATATCTAGGAATAAATCTTACCAGGGACACAAAAAGCCTATACAAAGAAAACTATAAAATACTACTACAGAAGATGACATGGGATCTACATAAATGGACCTGCCTTGCTCATGGATAGGAAGACTTCATATTGTGAAAATGTCAATACTACCTAAAGCAATCTACACATTCAATGCAATCCCAATCCAGATACCAACAAAACTTTTTAAGGGCATGGAAAAAAACAATTACTAACTTCATATGAAAGGAAAGAGACCTTAGATAAGCAGAGCACTACTGAAGAAGAACAAAGTGGGAGGTCTCACACTCCCAGATCTTAAAACCTACTATGAAGTCACAGTAGTCATAACAGTGTGATATTGGTACAATGATAGACATAGACTAATGGAACAGAGTTGAAAACCCAGAAACAGACCCATCCATCTATGGACAGCTAATCTTTGACAAAAGTCCAAAACCTATTAAGTAGGGAAGGAATAGCCTCTTTAACAAATGGTGCTGCCAAATTGGATATCCACTTGCAGAAAAATGAAGCAAGACCCATACCTCATCCCATAAAAAAAAAAAAAAAAAACCTCAAGTTGGTTCAAAGACTTAAATGTCAAACCCAAAACAATAAAATTCATTGAAGATAAAATAGGCACAGATCTAGGAGCTTAAATTGTGGCATAAATAGACTATCAAACATAACCCAGAATACACAGGAGGTAGAAGAGAAGCTAGATGACTGGGACCTTTTAAAAATTAAATTGTTATGCACATCAGAAGACTTCCTCAAAAGGGTAAAAAGAGAACCTACAGATTGGGAGAAAATATTTGCCTATGACATATCTGCTAAAGGATTTACCTCCAAAATTTATAGAAAACTTCACCACCTCAACACCAAAAAGACAGACAATCCAATTCATGTCAAGAGACGTGAACAGACACCTCACTAAAGATGATTTGCTGGTAGCCAACAAACACATGGGGAATTGCTCACAATCTTTAGTCATTAGAGAGATGCAAATCAAAACAGCAATAAGATATCATATCTCCCCAGCAAAAATAGCAAGGTTCAACAGCACAGAAAATAACAAATGCTGGCGAGGTTGTAGAGACATTGGAACTCTCATACGCTGGTAATGGGATTATAAAATGGTACAACCATTATGGCAAATGGTATGGTGTTTCCTTACAAAACTGAAAATAGAAAAAAAAAATTGATCTAGCAATTCCATTACTAGGAATATACCCTAAAGAAGTGAGAGGTAGGACACGGACAGATATATGCACACCTATGTTCATCGCAATGCAATTCACTATAGCAAAGAGTTGGAAACAACCTAAATGCTCATCAACAGATGAATGGATAACCAAATTATGGTATATTCACACAGTGGAATACTACAGTAAAAAACAATCAAGGATACCGAAATCATCTCACAACATGGATGAACCTGGAGGACATTATGCTGAGTGAAATAAGTCAGTCACAAAAGTAGAACTACTGTATAAGCCCATTACTGTAAAAATACAAGGAATGGTTTGCTTAAGGAAGGGAACTCACTTTGTAGGTTACTGGGGTGGAGAGGGAAGGGAAGGGAATAACTTTGGGCTAGTTGGGGGCCACACA
Organism: Orycteropus afer afer; assembly: GCF_000298275.1. Lineage (NCBI taxonomy): Eukaryota > Metazoa > Chordata > Mammalia > Tubulidentata > Orycteropodidae > Orycteropus > Orycteropus afer. Next base: position 1,692,252 of record NW_006921702.1, on the reverse strand, counting down.
CTGAAGTGGACAAGGGAAGGGATGGTACAGAAAGAGTCTTTGACCACCATGATAACATTGGGGAAAGGGAGGACACCAAACTGTGCACATAAGATATAGATGACAATGGCTAATACTAGTATATCCACAATACTACATCACCATTAACACCAAATACCAGGCTACAGATAAACACATAAACATCTGAGAAGATCAGATGGGGGTCAGTGAACAGAATTATTCTCTAGAACAAGGATAGATTCAGCTGAGGCTAATCTTGTACAGATACTGTTGTTGTTGTTGTTATGTGCCGTCGAGTCGGCCCCGACTCATAGCGACCCCTCCTTTGGTTTCCGAGGCAGTTATCACTACGGAAGTAGGATTGCCCAACCTTCCTTCCGAGGAGTGGCTGGTGGGTTTGAACCACCAGCCGTCTGGTTAGCAGGCAAGTGTCTTAGCCACTATGCTACCAGAGCTCCCTGTACAGATACTAGTGACATAAAATACCTGCAATCCTTATAGAAACAACAAAAGGCAGATATAGAGTAATCCCTCACAGATAGCCAGACACTGTGGGAGAGAGATCCAAGGGATCTATTGCCTCAGGACCATAGTACTGGAGGACACCAGACTCAATTGGCACAATAAAATACATAAACATCTTGTTTCACAACCTACATTTTTGAGTAGCGACTGGCGTCTTAAAAGCTTACAAGCGGCCATCTAAGATGCAGCTAATGGTTTCCTATAATTGGAAGTGAAGAAGAGTGCAAAAAACCAAGAGCATTTGGAAACAATCAGCCCTAGGACATGATGGACCTTGAGACAAGAAGAATTAGATGGTGCCCAGCTACCAATGCCAATCACTCAGGAAAGGATCGAAACTGGAGATCCTGGATAGAGTGGGAGGAAAAACATGGAACAAAATCTAAAAACACAATAATAACCAGAATTACTGGTCAGATGAAGTCCAGTGGGACCCCTAATTCTATGGCCCTGGGATACACTTTGGGCCTGGAGTAAAACTTACTCCCAGGGGCTGGCTCTCAGACCAATAGTAAACAAGACGTATATGAAGAGGACTCAACCCAAGGTGATGGACCCACATACTTTATGGAGATGCATCCCTTGGAGCAATCAACCATGGGGCACCAGAGGGGCAACATTTGCATGGAGGAAATTGAGGGCACATAGGAGTGCATAACTATGAGGGACACGAGGGAGGGAGTGCTGGAAAGGGAGGGGAGAAAAGTGGGTTAGGGTTGGGGATGGTAATTGGGGAGTGAAACCAAATGTTACACAAAATGTTGAATGTAAAAGAAATTCTGCTTTGTAAATTTCAACTAAAGCACAATTAAAAAAAAAAAAAAGAAGTGTCAGTGACAAGAATTAAAAAAAAAAAAAAGTCAGAGTCTGTCAGTATTTGAAGGTCACAATGATATATACTAAGATTAATCATTATTCTCTCCAATACATTATAATTGTCTACAAAATTCAGGCAGTGACATGAATACAAAATAAAATTTGAGAGTGATTTTGAAGAAACTAATAGCATAGAATTGGTGAGGTACTGGATATAAGACTGTCAAGAAAGTCAGAAGAGTTAAAATTGATTCAACAGTCAAGATTGTAATAGTCATCAATTAGAATCGAACTGTGAGGAGGAGGACAGAGGGGCCCATTGAGAGTAAATTGATTACCAAATGACCCTTACTTGATTTTAATGAATAAATTAGTTCTAAGCAATAATGCAGAGGCATTGTCTTGTAGCCTCTTAGGAAATTCAAGGTCAGGACTCTCAATAATATCTGTAACGGAATTGCTTTTACATATAACTTGGTAACACTAGGAAGTAGTCTACAAGTACATGATGGAGTAATATTATTAAGGCAGAAGAATAGTATTCTGATAGGTTGAAGTTTTTAAGATACTTAGGATTTTTCAATCAACACTCCGTACACAAGAAATTATCTTAATTCAGTATCATAAACACTGTGTATTCTAAATGCGAAAAGCAGTTTGTCAATTAAGGAGTAAGGATATTTACTCCAAACACTAGCACAGACAACTAATACATACAAATTATGAAAGGCCACAAGGGAAGCCCTTGGTTATAGAAAATGTTGGAAAGTAGCTAAGGGTTGAATCTTTTAAAGAAATATAGGAAAATATAGGAATCAGAACTCAAGAGCATATTGGTTTGGTTAATTGAATGAAGGAATATTACTATTTTCTTATAAATAATTATTAACAATATATAAAGCAGTTTTATTCCCATTGATTTGTTTTCATTTTTTTAGGATAATTATTTGCTCAAGTCACATGAGTGAGACTTAAACTTAGATCTTCTGAACACAAGTCATTTATTTCCGTTACTCTGAATTTCCTGGTATATTTAAAATAAGCTCTCAAATGATGCCTCTGTTTCCATAGGTTTTATTCTTAATCTGTTATTTCTTCTGCTCCCTGATGAATCTTCACCAATATTGAAACTTTATCATATCCCCACTGTCTCCAAAAACTTATTTAAAAAGGTCCAAATTCAATAGCCATGACCAACTTTCCAAGAGCATCTCCTATTACTTCCAGACTTAATTCTCCTTATTGAACTGTCCTCTCCTGGAAGACTGGTTTGTCTAGCCACAGAAATGGCTGAGACATTTTAGATATTGAGATTTTGTGTTTATCACTACTGGCAATCGCTCTCAAAACTCTAATCTACCAGAAGACAGTTTTAGCCTTACTTCCTATACAGAGATAAACGTGGCTATTGTAGTACATTCATTAGCATATACTTTGCACTATACTGTGTTAGCAATATGGAGCCTTTAGGGTTATGAAAAGGAATTTTAATTTTGATGAAGTATGTTTAATTTTGATAAGAAGCCAGTGAAATATTTTGAGTAGGGTGGTGACATGTTGGGTTATTCCAACATTTGGAGAATCAAATTGAGTAGGAGGAAGCAAGGATCTACTATGTAAGAAATAAAGGTATGTGAAAGTAGATGTAATTCAATTTAGATTATAGAAAACTTAGAGTTTGATTAAATTTTGCACTCATTTTATTCATAAAAAGTAATATTTAATTAAATCACCTTCTTAAAATACCTGGCATAAACATGTTAAAGGAAAATACAACGGTTATTGGTAATTTCAAACATTAGGTGACAGAAGCAGACACTGGTGAGTGTGTTAGAGATTACTACCAGCTTTAAGAACTCAAGGGTTGCAGGAACCTCAGTCAGGACTTCTGCAGAGGAACGGAAAGTGCCGGCCACTTTGGTATGTTTTCCTGCATCACAAGCAGTTACAAAATTGGTCACAGGCTGTGATATGCAATAACATCATTAGTTTTATGGTAGACATACCAGAACTCACTCATTAATCAGTCAATATCAATCATAACAATAACAATAACAATAACAACAATGGTGACAGCAATACTAATAACAACAGAGTTAATATTTTGAGTACTTATCCTTCTCTTAAAGGAGTTCTGGTGGTGCAGGGGTTAAGGCATTTTTCTGCTAACTAAAACGTCAATTATTTGAACCCACCAGGCACTCCACAGTAGAAAAATGAGACAGTATGCTTTGGTAAAGATTTGCAGCTTTGGAAACTCTAAGGGGACAATTCTGCTTTGTTCTATAGGGTTGCTATGAGTCACAATCAACTTGATGGCAGCAGTTTTGATTATCTTCCTCTAATATGTTTCATTTTGCTACTCATTTAATCCTCACAACAACCACGGGTATTATTATTATGTCAGTTTCTCAGTGGAAGAAACAAACACAAAGAGAAGTTTAATAACTTTCCTAGGGCCACAATTTTAAATGCTGGAATCCTTAGTTTAGATTTTATTCCATGCTACCATAGGTAGTGCTCCCTAATCTGCTACAACTGAAAACATTCTTAGACAAAAACTACTCTGATTCCTTTGAGCAGTTTATTAAACAAACAAAACAAAGAAACATCCTAGTATCCTTACCTTGAAGATGACACAGGAAATTGTTTTAAGTGATAAATGTCTTTGTTACAAGCATATACTATGGAAGAGAGTTTCAGAGATCACTGTGTCTAACATAAGTTTATGGCTGTCCAAATTCCCTAAGACAATGATGTCATTGCTTATTTTGCACCCTTCAATCCCTTCAACCTTATCTCAAAGGAGGGTAAGAGGTACGTTGGAAGCCACAGCTCCAGTGCTTGCCTTGTGTCTGATTTTTAATTATACTTTCATAACATCTGGTAACCAAAACACAGTGGATGGCTCCCTGTCCCCACATGGCTCTTTCCCATTATGCCATCATGATCTGAAGAACTGAACTTCAACATATGCTTATCTTCTGGAAGGAACCCTTTCACAACTACCATGCTGAGTGTTTGGAATGCCAGTTCCCTATCTATATACTCTATTAAATGTAGGCTACTTTCTCTCTCTCTCTCTCTCTCTTTCTCTCTCTCTCTCTCTCTCTCTCTCTCTCTGTCTCTCTCACACACACACACACACACACACACAATGGGCTTGCTATGACTAAATAGCTTGCCAGGAAATCAGTGTTCTCATGCAACTGACCTTGAGCATTTCTCCTGTATTTCCTCATAACTCTGTTCCATTGACAAAAATTAACAGAGGGATTGTGTTGTAGTTTTCCTGAGTTCTTAGCGAGAGCCAAATACTTATGAGTTAACCTTCAAACAACTGCTTTTCAATGACAGCAGGCTGTATCATATCGTTGGTGGAAGTTTATCTGTACTCCTCTTAAAGTTCCCTGCCACTTCTTCAAATAAATATTTGGAGTTGATATAGAAACCCAACTTTCTTGTATTCTGAACTCTTTCCTAGGGGAGAAATACTATTAAGTCATTTCTCATATATATCACTATCTGAGAAAGAAACCAACAGGTGAAAAGAAGACAAACTAGCAAACAGCATGAATCTTGAAGGCTATACAGAAAAAAAAAAAAAAAATCTAATTTGGTGTAAAATGTCAAAAGCTCAAACTCACTGCCCTGGAGTCAGATCCCACTCATAGCAACCCCCTCTTCAGTTTCTGAGGCGGTATCACTACAGACTTGACGGCATGTAACAACAACAACATCACTATGGAAGTGGATTGCCGAGTCTTCTTTCCGAGGAGGAAGTCTGGATGCGTACTGCCAAGTCATTTGACTCCTAACCAAAAGGCTGGCGGTTCAAACTCACCAGCCAATCCCCGGAAGGAAGGTTGGGCAATCTACTTTGGTGGTGATACTGCCTTGGAAACCTAAACTCGCTCTGAGTCAGATCCAACTCCACAGCAGTTAGTGTAAAAGGTAGGGAACTAATTATGTCTTTTCCTAGGAAGATAGCCATATTACACTGTTTATCTATACTACCCCAATTTTAGATATTTTAAACTGTATATTATTTTTTACATGAACTTTATGGCTTCTTACTAGAAATTTGAACAGTTGGCATTAATCCAAATTTGAAAATGATGAGATAGTTTATGAAAATATGTGATTTACGTCTGTAACAGGCTTGGATTATTTGAAGCCAAATTCTGACACCGTTCTCTCACATATAGCCTTGCAAATATCGTCATTTGAACGTATTGAACTGCAAAGATCTCTTATAGATCCCATGGTTGGCTGATAATTTAATATCCTATATCAAAGGGAAAGGGAAAGGGAACTTTCCCTTAGGAGGATCATAATAGTGGAAAGAGAAATATTATAATTCACAAGAATTACAATACCTCTAATCCATTGTAAATAATAATTTTGTGAAAATGAGATACTCTGGTTTTAACTCTAAATTGTTGTTAGCTGTCGTGGAATCAGTCTCTAACTTATGATGATCCCATGCATACAAGAATGAAAGGAAATGTTGCCTGGTCCTGCACCAATCCCACAATTAGCTGTGAATCAGAATGCTGTGATCCCTAGACTTTTCATTGGCTGCTTTTCAGAAGTAGATTGTCAAACATTTATTCCTAGTCCATCTGAGTTTAGAAGCTCTGTTGAAAACTGTCAGCATCACAGAAACAAGGTAAGCCTCCATAAACAGAGGGGTAATGGCTGCCCATGTGGTGTATTGGCTATGAATCAACTCAGGCTTATTGCTAGAAGGTGAGAATGCTATCACTGAACAGGGTTGTTGAGACTGATTTATTTTACATCTCTCTGTGGATGAACATTTTTTTGTTTTCTATGAGAATTATTTTTATAGATACATAATTGGTGCTCCCATTTCTAGATTCTTACCCTCAGACTTGAATTTCACAGTGTTGCTATGTACCTATCAAATCATATTACTTCTTTCTTTAAAAAAGTCTGATGGCTTCCTATTGCTTTTAGGTGAACCCCAAATGTCGCTAAGCACAGACAAAATAAAATAAAATAAAAAAACTCTAATGGTACAAGGCTCTTACTTCCTCAGACTTCATTTTCTTTTCTTCCTTATCAAAACATGACACTTTGTTGATAGACCCTCCCAATCTCCCTGCTTCACTAAATGCAGACTGATTTCAGACAACATCTATTCCAAGAAACACTCCTAGGCTGGATCAACTTTTCTTCCTGTGTTTTCTATGTATTCTCTGTGCCTCCATGGAAAAAAATAAAAAATAAAAAAAAATAAAGAGACATGGTTTGTTTGCATTCTCTCTTTTCCTATTGGAGTGAGGGATTTTTGATGAAAAGATAATTTCTTACTTTTCAAAAAATATCTCTAGCTCCAGGAATCAACACCTGTCATTCATAAAAACTTGATAAAGAATTATGGGAATTAATTAAATTCAAAATATATAATATTTCCTTTATTTGACTTAAAGTATAGAGGATACAACCAAATCTTTTTTTTTTTTTTTTTTTTCTTTTCCAAGAGTGAAAAAATATCACAGGTCATCAGGTCTGACTTTAAGCATATACAAATTGCTAGAATCAGACCTGAACAGAATATGGTAGCAGAAGTTCAACTCTTAGACATAAAATAGAGGATGAAGCTAGGGAAAATTATTAGATTTAAAATATGAGTCAAGACATAAATTAATGTGAATGCACTTATTTTTAGGAAAGGAATCAGGTAAGTTAATAATTCCAGAAATTTCTCTTTTTTCCAACCTGATATTAAAGTGAATCTGTATTAAAGAAAAGCAAGTATAGAAACCCCACATAATCAGATGAAAGAAATCCTAAAAAATCAGATGCATTTCTGTAAGACAATGATCTTAAATGTACTGACCACTGCTTGAGAATGAAGTCCTTCTAGGTTGTTTTGAAAAATCATGGGCAAATTACCCAAGTACACTGAGGCGGGGGAAAAAAAAAAAAAAATATATATATATATAAAAATTAGAGATATGACTTAGATTAATCTTAAGTTTTCATATAACTGAGATTTTCTGAGTTTGTCTGTTAGTTTCTTAGTGCTGATATAACAAAAAAACTATAAGTAGGTATTTCAAAGAATAGAAATTTATTTTCCCACAGGCCAGGAGGTTAGAAATTCTAAATTCAGGGTGTGGCTCTAAGAGAAGGAACTTCTTTGGCCATTTTGGCTTCTAGTGGTTATGAAAGACTACTCTAAAACTAAGGTGCTTTTTACATAACTAAAAGGGCTGACACAGGTCTGAATCAGACCCTATTTAGTCCTACAAGTATGTGACCCATGCTCACACTCTTGACAAAGTAATTTTTTCTGCAACATTCTGAGGTGAGCCATCCAGGAACTAGCCTTAGAACAACAGGAGGTTGAGGCTGAGTACTCCAGCCAACAGAAATTCTTGGTAAATGATTCTTATAGAGCACATTGAATATCACCCATTGAATGCAATCCTGTACTCTTTCTGAACTCTATTCAGAATTCTGCAAAAACAGGTGTACAGGATGTGTGCTTATGCTCCTTCTTCATAATGCCATTTTGAACATTCTTTTTTGGCACTTCTTGATTTGCAAATCTTTGAATGTGAATAAAACTCTTATTTCATAGAAACTTTGATTTGCTTTTAACATTGTCAATAATCTTTGAAGTTCCTTTGTTTGTAGGTTTATCTGCCATGCATGTCTTTTTTCATACTGCATCCTCCTTCTGTGTGTCTACTGTGCTCTTTTTATAACTCAGCTGTGATTAGGTTTAGGGCCCTCACTATTTTAGTATGACCTTATTAACATAACAAAAGGAAACACCTATTTCCAAGCATGGTCAAATTTACAGGTAAATGTGTTAGGATTTCAATATATATTTTATGGAGGATACAATTCAATCCACAAAAATCTGTAATTCTAATTACAGAGATTTTATTGTCATCAAATCTTAGCTGTAATCATAAAATTCAATCTCTTTTCTGTTTACTTTTTATGTGCATAATGTAGGAAGTAGCTATGTTAGGGACATTGCTCTCCAATTTATTTATATGATTCAGTAAAATCATCAAATTAATCCATAAAAAGGTTACTTTTTTCCCTCATTTCCAGATAACTGAGGCCCAGAAAATTGAAATTAATTGCAAAGTTTTCATAGCAATTTAGTCCATAAAATTATTTGAGGATTTCTCTGGTTATATTTTGTATTCAATTCAGGAAGTTAGCAAAATGACTAAGAAATTTATTTCCAAGACAATAGTAATAATAACAATGTTGCTTTGTCAGAATACAGGTCTTGTTTGGAATCTTGACTGGGGCAGCCATCTGACATCCTAGTTTTGACTGATACTTATGTCGCAAATACTGTTTGTCCATCACTATTTCAGCCAATGACATACATCTCTTTGGTTTATTATTTCCAACAATCTGTCTGTGATATGTGTTAACTCCACTCCTTAGTTGAAATGCCTTTTAAACACTCAGTCTCAGATTTCTCATCTTTGGAATGAAATGGTTCAATGAGATTGATCTTTAAAATATTTTCCTGCTATTATATAAAGCTAACACATTTGCATTTTAATTATAGTTCAAACCTCCAAAGCAGAAAAAATCCTAACTTTTGAGAACTTTTGCATAGGGACTAATCACTCATTTGCAAAGCCACATAGGAAAGGGGAGTTGATACTTAACCTTTACAAAGTTATACATTTGGCTTTAATGAAGTTTTAACCAGACAATAAATTTAAAAATCTATGTTCTTTTCTTATAATTCAGGAATTGGAGAACGTATTAATAATTACTCTATTGAAATGTTAGGTGTAATATAGGTTAAGGTCCCTCTTTTTTGAATACTACATAGCTAATACCATTAAAGTAAGCAGATAAAATGTCACAAAAGGACTCCTAAAATAAAATCCTAAGGCAGCAAACTACCACACAGATGTTTTATTTTACAAATATAGATTTCCTGATCTCTAAAGATTAGTATTTTCTCTTCATAGCTGCCAGTTTTTACAATTTGAAAGAAAATAATTGTGGTTTACATAAAAATGTTTCTTAAGATCAAATGCTGATTTGCAGAGGCTAGCACAATAATTCATATACCAGCCTCTGTCTTCTGCTTTTGTTTCTTTTTCTATGTATCCTTGGCTTCCTCAGTGAATATAGATGTAGATTTCTAACTGGTTTCCTTCTCCCCAACATTACCTTCTTTGAATTCACAGCATATGTTAACTTCAGAGTTAATGTCTATGGTACTTTGCTGATTAAGACAAACAAACTTACAGTAGCTCCTCATGGACAGCAAAATTAAGTTCCCATTCTTGAGACTGGCATTTAAGTTCCTTATATTGACCCTAGATTAATCTTCTGTCCTTTCTCAAGACATATATGTTCTTTCTTGATGTGAATTTAATTGTGTCATTTAAAATGATATGTTGAAATCCTAATCCTTGGCACCTACCTATGAACTTGACCTTGTTTGGAAATAGGATCTTTGAAGATTTTATCTGTTAACATGAGCTCATACTGGAGTAAAAAACCAGAAACCAAACCCACTGCCATTGAGTCAATTTTGTCTTAAAGCAATACTATAGGACAGAATAGAACTGCTCCAAAGGACTTCAAAGGTTGTAAATCTTTAATGGAAAATAACATCTTCCTAATTACTGAGAAAGACAGAACTGCTAACTCTTCACACCATATAACAGACATTGCTTTCCCGATTTTTAAAGTATAATAGTAATCCGTTGGTTTCAGGAACCAAAAAATTAGTGCAACTCCATATAAAAGTAATCAACCTGTTCTCTCTATTCTCCTTAACTTTCTTAATCATTCTCACCCTACCTATCATTATAACAGTCTTCCCTCAAATTTATAAATCAACTAACTACTCCCTATATATGAAAACAGCCATCTCCCATGCATGCCTAAGTAGTCTAATTCCAGCAACCATTTTCTTATAATTCAGGAATTGGAGACCATGTTAAAAATTACTCTACTGAAATGTTTGGTGTAACACAGGTTAAGGTCCTTTTTTTGAATATTATGTATTTAATACCATCAAAGTAAGCAGATAAAATGTCACAAAAGGAATCCTAAAATAAAATCCTAAGGAAGCAAACTACCACATGGATATTTTATTTTACAAGTATGAATTTCCTGATCTCTAAAGATTAACATTTTCTCTTCATAACTTCCAGTTTCCTATGGAGCAGCTCATCTTTCCATGGAGCAGCTAGTGGGTTCAGAACTGCAGCCTCCTGGTTAGCAATCAATGCTTTAACCACTGCATCACCAGGATCCCTCTCCCCCTTTTTTTTAACTGGAGTAGGGTGAGTACTAACTCCACCTGAGTAGTATCCTTACAAAAGAGACACAGAAATAGACAACTCAACGGCGTAATATCCTATCACATATATTTGCTAGAATTCAACAAAAACATCCCTTTTTTTTTCACATAATTAGATTGTGTCCCAAGATTTTATTATTATAAATCATCCTTCAAGGAACTTCTTTCAACATGAAACAGTGTCAGCATGTCAGAATTTTTGACCCAATTCACATAGATATCTATAATCTCAAAATAATTTTAAAACTTTGATAATTTTCAAATAAAAAAGTATCTTTTTTTTCCAATGGACAGTATTGATACCTAGTATAGTTGAACATTTAAACATATTCACATTGGACAATTTTTTTTTTTAATAATTTAAATGTACCTGTCTTTTTAAAATTTACATATTGTGGTACCATTGTTTGAAAACAATCTCTTTTTTTAATCCACTTTTATATATTAATAAAATTAAAGTTAACTTTATTTCTGGAAATATTTCTTAGTTATGTATGATCTTAATTTCATTGACGCTGTGCTCTATGCACCAGAGTTTCCAATTTTATTCAGTTAAATCTATTCTTTTGTTATTTTGTTCCATGATATTTAACAAACATTTTATTTTAGTGTATTTGCAGATTTTCAAAAGGTTATGAAAATAATACAGAGTTCCCATGTAATTCACATCTAGATTTTCTCATTATTAACCTCTTACATTATTATGGTAACTTTATCACAATTAACAAATGAATATTGATATTATTAAGTAAAGTCAATACTCACATTTCTTAAATTTTTACCTGATATGATTTTTTTGTCCCTATATCCCGTAGAGGATACCTCTGTAGAATTACTTGTTCTGTCTCCTTATGTTTCTCTTGATTATGACAGTTTTCTCAGATTTTCTTTATTTTTGATGACTATGACAGTTGTGAGAAATACTCATTTGTACATCTAATAAATGGATTTGTCTATTTCTTTCATGATTACAGTGGAGTATTGTGTGTGTGTGTATGTGTGTGTGTTTTAGAAGACTACAGAGATAAAGTGACATTCTCAACACATCGTGCTATTTTACATGCCATCATTATTACTTGTAACTGTAAGTGTCAACAACAATCACCTAACTGAGGTAGTATTTGTCAGATTTCTCTATAAACTTGCATTTCCTCCCTGTTTCATACTGTACTAAAAGAAGTCTCTTTATGTAGCACATACTTAAGGAATGGTGAGTTTTGCTCCACCTCTTAAAGTGGAGTATCTGCAAAAACTATTTGGAATGTTTTTGTATGAAGGATTTGTCTATTCTCCATTTATTCACCTATTCAATCATTTCTTTACATTATTACAGGCTCATGGATATTCAATTTATACTTTGGGATATAATCCAATGCTAGTTCACTTATTTGTTTGCTTAAACTGTTCTGCCTTTGGCCATTGGAAGCTCAGTCAGTAGTCATTTGTGTGTCTTTGACATATGGTTAGTTTTTATTTTCTTTTTTGTTCTGTTTTGTGTTGATACTTTCTTTTCCCTGCAATTACAAATACTCCAGTTCATCTTCTATATTTTCTGTAACAGTCCAAGAATGAGCCATTTCCCCAAGAATTTTTTGTTCTTTTTATTAAAGAATGCTATAGAATCGAACATCAATAAAATACATGTAAACATTTTTTTCTGGTATACTTTGCTTTTAGCCAAGATCCATCTGACATCAGCAATGATATCACTCATTCTGTATCCTCTTCTGAATTCAGCTTGAATTTCTCAAAGTTCTCTGTATTGCTGCAAATGTTTTTGAGTTTTCTTCAGCAAAATTTAACTTGTGTGTGATATTAACAATAATGTTTTATAATTTCCACCTTCTGTTGGATCACCTTTCTTTGGAATGGGCTCAAATATCAATTTCTTTCCAATCAGTTGGCCAAATATCTGCCTTTCAAATTTCTTGACGTAAACAAGTAGTCTCCAGTGCTACATCCATAAGTGAAAACATCTCAGTGGGTATTGTGTCAATTCCTGGAAGCTTTTTTTTTTTTTTTTGGCCAATTCCCTCCGTGCAGCTTTGACTTCTTCCTTCAATGCAATTTATTCTTGATCATATGTTACCTCCTGAAATAGTTGGCTGACCAATTCTTTTTGATATATGACTCTGTGTATTCATTCTATCTTTTTTGATGCCTCCTGCATAATTCAATATTTTGTCCATTGTATTGTTCAATATTGCATCTCAAGGCATGAATTTTTACTTCAGTTCTTTCAGCTTGGTAAATGACAAGCATACTATTCCCTTTCAGTTTTCTAACCCCGGGTCTTTGCACATTTCATTATAATAATTGACTCTGTATTCTCAAGCCACCCTTTGAAATTATCTGTTCAGATATCTTGTCTTGTCATTTCTATCATTCTCTTTAGCTACTCTACATTCAAAAGCAAGTTTCAGAGTCTCTTCTGATGTCCATTTTGTTTGTTTCTTCCTTTCCTGTCATTTTAATGACTGTTTACTTTCTTCATGTATGATGTTGTTGATGCCATCCCACAACTTGTCTGGTTTTCAGTCATTGGTGTTCAGTGAATCAAATCTATTCTTCAGATGGTCTCTACATTCAGGTGGATATAATCAAGGTCATATTTTGTCTCTTGTAGATTTGTTTTAATTTTCTTCAACTTCAACTTGGGCTTGCATATAAGCATATGATGGTCTGTTGCACACTTATTTTCTGGCCTTCTTTTGACTGAAGGTGGAAAATACCATGGACTATCATAATGAAAAAAAAAAAAAAATCTGTCCAGAAAAAGTGTCCCTTACAAATGAGAATGGCCAGAATTTATCTCACATACTTTGGTCATGTTGTCAGAAGGGACCATTCCCTGGAAAAGGATATAATGCTTGGTGAAGTAGAGAGTCAGAGAAGAAAGGGAAGACCATCAACAAGATGGATTAACACAGTGGCTGCAAATATGGGCTCAAGTGTAACAAAGACAATGAGGATGGTGCACAACCTGATAGTGTTTTATTCTATTATACATAGAGTTGCTATGAGTTGGAGATTATTTGACAGCACCTAACAACAACAACACCAATTCAAATTATGGGTGCTGGGTCCTCCTTGTATATACATATATACCTATAATATTTAAATATATAGCCAGCTATATTAAAGTAAAGATGCATTTAGACTGGTCTCTCACTCTGATTCATTTACAAATGGATCATTCTAGCCTCCTTCACTTGCTTTTCTATAAAATCCCATTTCAACAGTGAGAAATGTTTCTTACTACCCACTATTCATTTACATAATTGTCCGTTTCCAATATACATATATAGCAGCATCAGAATTGTTCATACATGGCTTTGTGGGAATCAATTTATTTAACTAGATTACAGTGCTTATGTGAATTTCCTTTTGACCCTATTCATTTCCAAAGTTACTTAGGTCAGCACTTTACCTCCATATCCATTTTTATGAGGCTATTTCATACATATGGCTGATGGGTTTGAACTGCCAATCTTCTGGTTAGTGGTCAAAAACCTTAGGCACTACATGACCAGATTTCCTTACATGTATTATACAGTTATATTATTTTGTCATAATTGGAATTCCAACCTGGAATCACTTAACTTCCTAAATGCTTTGTTTTTATTTTTAATCTGAATAATAAACTATTTCACCCCTTATGCTATCAAATTCTATGAGTTTTTACAGATACATAATGTCAGGTACTGATACACAATGTCATGGACAAATAAGGAACATCACAATTAAAGGAAAAAAGTTTAAGGGTGTCAAGGATTTCATTTCACTTGGATGCACAATCAATGCATACAGAAGGAGCAGTCAAGAAATCAAATATCATATTGCATTGGACAAATCTGCTGCAAAAGACATCTTTAAAGTATTGAGGAGCAGAGATGTCACTTTTGAAAATGAAGTCATATGTATATGAGTGAGAATGGTCAGACTCTGTCTCACCTACTTTGGTCCTGTTGCCAGAAGGACCATTCCCTGGAGAAGGATATCATGATTGGTAAAGTGGGAGGTCAGCAAAAAACAGAAAGATACTCAATGAGATGGTTGGACACAGTGAGTGAAACAATGGGCTCTGCTATAGACTGTGAGGATGGCTCATGACTGGGTAATGTTTCATTCTGTTGTATATAGGATTGCTATGAGTTTGGAGCCAACTCAACAGCATCTGACAAGAAGAGCAACATATGCATGTGTAAAATGGACAGTGAATAAGGAAGATTGATAAAGAGTTGATGCCTTTGAATCATAGTGTTTGCAAAGAATACTGAAAATACCATGCGCTACCAGAGCAACAAACAAATCTGATATCCTTCTCCAGGGCGTGGTCCATTCTGACAACATGACCAAAGCGGGTGAGACAAAGTCTGGCCATTCTCGCTTCTAAGAAACATTCTGGCTGTACTTCCTCCAAGACAGATTTTTTCTCTGTTCTAGCAGTCCATAATGCATTCAGCATTCTTTGTCAACACCACAATTCAAATGCATCAATTCTTCTTATGATATTCCAGTTTTCACATGAATATGAGGCTATTGTATATACCATGACTTGGGTCAGGCACACCTTCGTCTTCAAACTGACATCTATGCTGTTGAACACTTTGCTCAGACATGTATTTTTCTTTAAGCATGAGGTCATTTCACTATTGGAGTCATTTCTTCAGTAAAATTTTTTAATGAATATAAGTAATTTTCCTAGTTGATCACATAATTATCTCCAACAATATTTACTGAATAATTCAAGAAAAATTAATTTTATACCAAGGTAATGTATAATTAAATGACATGTTAAAAAAAATGGCGACATCATTTCTACAAAGTGTTTTCATAGTGATCAAATTATCATTTAATAGTTTGCCATAGAGGAGATTTCAGTTGGGGTGGTGTAATCTTGCTAAGTGTTTTCATAGTTTGGGTTTATTTATCTTTTTCTTTCCTATGTATTAACTCACTATTTTACTACTTACTAAGAGGTATGAAACAGTCAAGTAACAAAACCTATGTCACCCAGTAAATGAGTACTTCATTTATTATTATTATTTTTTATTTACAGCTGACATGTTCTAGTGCAATCTAGTACAAAGGAGAGTCCCTGTATACCTTTCATCCAATTTTTCATAATTTTAACAAATTACTTTACCATGCCACCACTTCTCTGTCAGTTTGTCATACTGTGGTGGCTTGTGTGTTGCTGTGCACCTGGAGGCTATGCCATCAGTGTTTCAGGGTCCCTGTGGTAGTTAAGAATGTGTATCACCTTGTCTGTGGCTGGTTTTGAGTGGCTGGGCAGCTGGATGTGTTTATTCCCCATGATAGGACTGGTAATCAACTCCATGGTGGAATCTACTATGAAAAGCTGAGTAGCTGCCTTAGGGATGCAGTCTGTTTCCAGTGCATAAGAAAAAACTCTGACAGAAGTCACTAGCTTTTTAGTACATCTGGATCCTACATTTGGCTGAGTATTCATCTCAGTGGACTGCCATGTTGTCTGCCTATCTTGAGACTGTTTCTAGATTTAACTAGTGGCCCACCATGTTGCTTGGTAATTTTAGGATTGATTCATATTACTTGCTATCCTTCGGTTTGTCAGCCTCAGCTGCCAGCAACTGCTTGAGTTAAGAGATACCTCTAGCTTCAGCACTTGGAAAAAAGGGGCAGAGCTGAAGGTTAAGGTTGAGGGGCCTTTGCCAAGCCCCTAGATCTTGCACTTTGAACTCAGACTTATACCCTCCTAAATTTTAAGAGAATAAACTTGTGGTGGTTAAGTTTATATGTCAGTTTGGCTAGGCCTGGTTGGGCAGCTGGTGGTAGTTATTCCCCGTGGTAAGATTGGTAATTATCTCCATGGTGGAATCTATTGAAGCAGCTGAGTAGCTGCTTTGGGTATGTGGTCTCCTTTCTGTATATAAGAAACAGCTTTGGGAATGGTCTCTAGCTTAGGGCACACTTGAACCCTGCATGTAGCTGTGTCATTGTTCAGCAGCCTATCATGCTCTTCTGACCTTGGGACTTTCAACGTACTTGAATTAATAGCCTACCTTGTGGTTTGGTAACATCGGGACTGTGCCATTTTATTTGTTGACCTTGGGCTTGTTAGCCTTAGCAGCCAATAGCTGCCTGAGTGAAGAGATGCCTCTAGCTTCAGTGGGCTGGATGCAAGAGGCAGAGCTGAAACCCAAGGTCGATGGACTTTTACCCAGGCTCTAGAGTCTGGCACTTGGAACTCAGATGTCTAGCCTCCCGAACTGTAAGAGAATAAACTCCTGAATTCCTGTTTGTTAAGGCCATCTTCTTTGTGGTAGATTCCTTTCAGAATGGCACTAGGTAAACAGAACAAAATTCCTATTTGATAAAGCCATTGACTTATATTTTCTGTAAGAACAACACTAGAGGACCAAAAGATTATATGTGGTTAAGGAGATATGTACAATTGCCAAGTTGACAAAGGATGGACTGTGATAATTAAGGTTGTATGTCAGCTTGTCTGGACCATGATTCTGAGTCATTTAAGCAGCTGTGATGTGGTTGTTCCCTTATGATATCTGATGAATATGCTTTTAGCAGCCAATCAGCTGAGAAACTGCCTTAAGGATGTGGTCTTCTACCAGTATGTAAGAAGCTTTGAGAAAGGTCTTGAGTTTTTTGGCATACTTGGACTCTGCATGTAGCTGAGTCTTCATTCAGCAGCCTGCCAGATTGCCTGTCAATCTTGGGACCATTTCTGGACTTGAACTAGTGGCCTGCTGAGTTGCTTAATAATTTTATTTGTTGATCTTGGGTTTGTCACCCTGAGTTAAAAGAAGCCTCCAGTTTCAGTGGGCTGGGAACAAGAAGCAGAGGTGAAGCCCAAGGCCAAGGGGCCTTCACCCAGCCTCTAGATCTGGTACTTTGAACTCAGACTTCTAGCCTAAACTGTCAGACAAAATCCCTGTTTATGCAAATCACCCATTTGTGGCGTTCTCTGTTAGAGCAGCACAAGAGAACCAAAATGGTCACTCATGCTGGACAGGTTTCAGTGGACCTCACAGCCAAAGACAGACTGGGGAGAAGGAGAGGGCCATTCACTTCTGAAAATATCCATCAATTAAAATCTGTCTATTACTGGAAAACTTGATGAATACCGCTATGGGACAGACCATCAATTGCTCATATGCAACCTCAAGTTGAAATTAAAGAAAATTAAAATAAGTCCATGAGAGCCAAAATATGACCTTGAGTATATCCCACCAGAATTTAGAGACCATCTGAAGAACAGATTTGATGCCTTGAACACCAGTGACAAAAGACCAGATGAGTTGTGGGATGACATCAAGAACATCAAGCATAAGGAAAGCAAGTGGTTGTTAAAAAGAGAGGAAAGGAAGAAAAGACCAAAATGGATGTCAGAAGAGACTCTGAAACTTGCTGTTGAATGGAGAGCAGCTAAAGCAAATGGAAGAAATTCTGGGGGATGGGGGAAAATTGAACAGAATATTTCAAAGGGCCACTCAAGGAGACAAAGAGAAGTATTATAATGAAATGTGCTAAGACCTGAAGTTAGAAACACAAAAGGGAAGAACACACTAGGCATTTCTTAAGCTGAACAAACTGAGGAAAAAATTCAAACCTTGAGTTGCAATATTGAATGATTCCATAGGTGCCTAACAACAGCAACAATGGGTAAAATACTGAAACATGAAGGAAGCATCAAAAGAAGATGGAAAGAATACACAGAGTCACAGTATCAAAAAGAATTGCCCAATGTCCAGCTATTTCAGGAGATAGCATATGATCAAAAATGAATGGCATTGAAGGAAGAAATCCAAGCTGAACTTAAGGAATTGGTGAAAAACAAGTTTCCAGGAATTGATGGAACACACATTGAGATATTTCAACAAACAGATGCCGTGGTAGAGGTGCTTATTGACAAATGACTGGAACAGTTTGGTATTTGTACCCCTTGCAAGAAAGGTGATCCAACACAATGAGGAAATTATTGAACGATGTCATTAATACCACATACAAATAAAATGTTGTTGAAGATAATTCAAAAACAATTGTAGCAGTAATTGGCATGGAACTTCCAAAATTCAAGCTGAATTCAAAAGAGGACATCAAATGGAGGATATCATTGCTGATGTAAGATGTATCTTAGCTGAAACTACGGAATACCAGAAATATGTCTATCTGTGTTATATTAGCTATGCAGAAGCATTTGTGTGTGTGATAGCATATCATAGATAACATTGTGAAGAATGGGAATTCTAGAACACTTAATTGTGCTCATGAGGAACCTGTATATAAAACAAGAGGATGTCATTCAAACAGAACAAAGAAATACTACATGCTTTAAAATAAGGAAGAATGTGCATCAAGGTTGTATACTTTCACCATACTGATTCAATCTGTATGTGAACAAATAATCCGAGAAACTGGGCTATATGAAGAACACCACATTAGGACTGGAGGAAGAAATATTAATAAACTGTGATATGCGATGACAAAACCTTGCCTGCTGAAAGTGAAGATGATTTGAAGCCCTTAATGATAAAGATAAAAAACTACAATCTTCAGTATGAATTACAGCTCAACATAAAGAAAATGAAATTCCTCATAAGTGGACAAATAAGCAACATCAAGATAAACAGAAAAAAGACTGAAATTGTCAGGTATTTCATTTTACTTGGATCCACAATCAACACCCACAGAAGCAGTAGTCAAGAAATCAGATGTTGTATTGCACTGGGCAAAACTGCTGCAAAAGATTTATTTAAAGTATTAAGAAGCAAATATGCCACTTTGAAAACTAAAATGTGCTTGACCCAAGCCATGGTATTTTCAGTTCTTTCACATGCATGTGAAAGCTGCACAATAAGTAAGGAAGACCTAAGAAGAGTTGGTGCTTTTGAGTTATGTTGTTGGAGAAGAATATTAAAAGTACCATGGACTGCCAGAAGAATGAACAAATCTATCCTAGAAGAAATGCAGCCTGAATGCTTGTTGAAAGTGAGAATGGCCAGACTTTGTGTCACTTATTTTGGTCATGTTGTCAGAAGGGACCATTCCCTAGAGAAGGACATCATGCTTGTAAAGTAGAGCATCACCAAAGAAGGAAAAGACCCTCAAAGAGATGGATTGACATAGTGGCTGCAATGATGAGCTCAAACTTAGCAAGGATTGTGAAGATAGCACAGAAGTGGGCAGTGTTTTGTTCTGTTGTGCATAGGGTTGCTTTGTGTCAGAGATGACCCAATGGCACCTAATAACAATATCAATATTACCATGGTTATACTTCAAAAGGAGCTCTGGTAGCATAGTACCTAAGGCACTTGACTGCTAACCAGAAGGCTGGTGGTTCAAACCCACCAGCCACTCCCTGGAAAACTCAAATATCACTACTTCTTTAGAGATACTGCCCCAGAAACCCAAGGAGGGGCTGCTATGAGTTGGGTCAGACTTGATGGCACATAACAACAATAGCATGCCTCAAAACCAAGAAGCAACTTTGAAGAAGGTCTCCAGTTGATGGCATGGTTGAACTCTGAATATAGCCAAGTTGTTGTTCAGCAGCCTGCCATGTTGCCTTGATGATCTTGGGACTTTTAATGGACTTGAATTAATGGCCTGCCATGTGATTTTGTAATATCGGGTACTGTGCCTTTTCCCTTGTCAAACTTGGGTTTGTCAGCCTCAGCAGCTACCAGCTGTCTGGGTGTAGAGATCTCTCCCACTTCACTAGGCTGGAAGCAAGAGGCAGAGCTGAAGCCAAAGGTTGAGGGGCTTTCACCTATCCCCTAGAGCCTGGCACCTGGAACTTGGACTTCTAACATCCAAAATTGTAAGAGAATAAACTCCTGTTTGTTAAAGCCATCCGATTTGTGATATGTCTGTTAGAGTGGCACTGTTGTTATGTGCCGTCGAGTCAGCCCTGACTCATAGTGACCCCTCCTTGGGTTTCCGAGGCAGTATCACTACGGAAGTAGGATTGCCCAACCTTCCTTCCGAGGAGTGGCTGGTGGGTTTGAACCGCCAGCCTTCTGGTTAGCAGTCAAGTGCCTTAGCCACTATGCTACCAGAGCTCCCAAAATAGAATATGAGTAACTCCCCACTCTCTTGGTATCATATTCTGTTTTGGTTACCTAATGCCACTCTAACAGAAATACCACAAATGGGATGGCTTTAATAAACAAAAGTTTATTCATTTCTAGAACTTATTGAATAAACATGCATTGGATATTTATTATGTGTAATTACTGTGGAGATTTTCAGGGAAGAAGAGTTAGAAGAGACAGGAATTAACTTTAGAGGATTTACCTTCTAAAGGAGACAAAGCAGACATGCACACACACACAAATGGATTTGTAGTGGAAGAGGCAATCTAAATAGAAGAACTAATATTTAAACTGGATCATAAAGTGCTATGAGAATTTAGGAATTTATAAAAAAAAAAATAATTGAGTAAGTGTGGTGTAATGATGAATTCCTGACTCATGCCTTCCCTGATTTTTAAATTACAGAGTATTCCCTTGTATTTATTCAATCCATATGCTGAGCAAATAATCCAAGAAACTTGAAAATATGAGGAAGAATGTACCATCAGGATTGGAGGATGTTTCATTAACTACCTGTGTGATAGGCAGATGGCAAAATCTTGCTTGCTGAAAGTGAAGAAGACTTAAAGCACTTATTGTTGAAGATCCCAAATTACAGTCCTTAGTCTGGATTACATTTCAACATAAAGAAAACAAAAAAGTCTCACAACTGAATCAGTAAGCAATATCATGACAAGTGGAGAAAATATTGAAATTGTCAAGGGTTTCATTTAGCTTGGATCCACAGTCAACATCCATGGAAGCAGCAGTCAAGAAATCAAATGACATGTTCCATTGAACAAATCTGCTATGAAAGAACTCTTTAAAGTAGTAAAAGGCAAAGATGTCACTGGTCCAAGCCATGGTAATTTTAATTACTTAATATGCATGTGGAGGGATCGCTATGAGTTGGATTTGACTTGATGGCAGTGAGTTTTCTGCGTTTGTTTATTGTTTTGAATATGCATGTGAAAGCTGGACAAACCAGGTAGTGACTCTAATTGCAATTGCTGCTCCTGATATAGTTTCATTGTTTGAGCAAATTAATACAGCTCTTGGTACCTGGTATACAGACATTGATTTGGCCAAGTCCTATTTTTCTATCCATATTTCTTTTTTCTTTCTTTTTAAAATTATTATTTTGATTTGGGTAAGAGTTTATAGAGAAAATTCATACAGCAGCTCACATATACTTTGTCTCATGACATTGACTGAAATTTCCCATAATGCAATAGCTCCCCTCCCACTTCCTCCCAGTAGTTACCTTTACCTTGTGTCCTTCCCTCCCTTGCACCCCTTCCCAGTGAGCTGTTTCCCTGTGCTTACACAGTGCTTCTATTCTCCTGTTTGATCTCTCCAAGGAGTTTATCTACCTAATGTAAATGTATGTAAATGCAATGTAAATGTAAGTCTGTTTTTTGTTTGGCTGGAAGCCACAGGAGTGGGTTCAATTCCAGACCATTCAATTCAATTCCAGAAGGGCAGCTAGGGGCCATAGTCTCAGGGGTTTCACGAGGGTCTTTCAGACTAGTAAATTGGTTCTTTTTTTTTTTTTTTTTTTTCTTCATGATTTTTGGCTTTATTCCATATTTTTCTCCCACTCTTTCCAGGATCTCATACATAGATCCCTTTCCGAATGGTTGACAGTGGTAGCCAGGCACCATCTGTTCTTCTGGACTCATAGTCATATAGGCTGAGGATCACATGGTGATCATTGTGGGAAAGTTCAGTCAGTGTCATGAGACAAAGTATATGTGAGCTGCTGTATGAATTTTCTTGATGCTTGGATTAATTGTTTGATGGGTCTTTGGTTTTTGTCATTCTTTACTCTGGACGAGGAGAGACCTATTGTTGCATCTAGACGGCCACTTGCAAGCTTTTAAAATCCCAGTTGCTACTCACCAAAATAGGATGTGAAACAATGCTTTTGTGTAGTATGTTATTCCAATTGAGTTTGGTGTCCCCTGTGACCATGGTCCTGAGACCATAGGTCCAACTACTCACTCCTTTCAGAAAGCTGGCTGTGGCCCAGAAGTGAATACAACTTTGTCCCTTGTCATCTCTATATATACTTGGAAATTTATACAGAACATACAAATACACTTCTAGAAACATTGTGTGAATGACACTGAAGGCTCTTATATAAAATACTTAAATTACACCAAGAGCTCTGAATTAGGCTATAGCTTTAATATTCTAATACACTCTTGTCCTTTCTCTTTGCAGTGGTAGTCTGTAGACTTGAGCCCTTTTACCTACTATCATTTATTTGAATGCCATCCTGTTTCCAGGACATAAACTACCCCTACTCCTCCTTGTCCCTTCTGGAATGCATCCTCATTTCACACTCAGGTGTATGACTCTTCTTCTATAACTGAAACATTGATTTGAAATTCATGGCACCTACTAGCTTCCTGCTAGCATATGAATTTGTCATGTTTGGCTATAATAGTGTGGCCATGGTAATTGCAAACCTGCAACTGGTAGAGATTCCATATGATATGGCTCCATATGTTTTCAATTAAATCCTGGCCATAACCTGGGCATGTTTGCATAGTGACAAAAAGCAGTTTTCTCTTAAACCCTAAAACTGATAATTTTCGTAAAACCACTGCCTGGGATATCCATGAACTCCTTTTCAATTGCCACTAGATCTAATGACTTACCAGAACCCTTATCCAATCTTTAGAGAGGTAGAGGATTTGCATTAAAGAAGCAGAAGAAGCCTCAAAAAGTTCCAAATTTCAGTCAGATAGCCATACTTATCTTCAAGGCATGTTTTCAGGCAGGCTGTGTGCTGGGCAGAGAAAATGGAAGTAAATCTCAGCAGATCTGTATGGCTGAGCAATTACATTCAGTCCTTTCTGCAGATTAGAAAGCAAGATTGAACAAATCTTCTATGAAAGAACTCTTTAAAGTATTAAAAGGCAAAGATGTCACTCGTCCAAGCCATAGTAATTTTAATTACCTAATATTCCAGCCACTATTGAATCCTTTCCAGGCTATTAGTAATTAAGAATCCTGAAGTCCAAATATCCCCATTCCCTGGTGTGATGATTATGTTCGTATGCCAACTTCTCTGGGCCTGGTTGAGTGGCTGGGCAGCTGGATGTAGTATTCCCCATGATGAGACTGGTAATCAACTCTATGGTGGAATGTACTATGGGCAGCTGAGTAGCTGTCTTTGGGTACGTGGTCTGCTTCCTGTATATAAGGAGCAGCTTTGAGAATGGTCTCTAGCCTATGGCATGCTTGGACCTTGCATGTAGCCATGTCGTTGCTCAGAAGCCTGCTATGCTCTGCCAACCTTGGGATTTAAAATGGACTTAAGTTAATGGTCTGCCGTGTGGCTTGGTAACATCGGGACTGTGCCTTTTTACTTGTCAACCTTGGGGCTTTTCAGCCTCAGGAGCCAGCAGCTCTTTGAGTGAAGAAATGCCTCTAGCTCCAGTGGGCCAGGAGCAGGAGGCAGAGCTGGACCCCAAAGTTGAGCGGCTTTCATGCAGCCCCTAGAGCCTGGCACTTTGAACTTGGACTCAAAGCCTCCAAATTGTGAGAGAATAGACTCCTGTTAATTAAGGCCATCCCTTTTGTGATATATTTCTTGTCAGAGCGGTACTAGGTAACCAGAACGCCTGGATTTCCCATGCAGATCCTTAACTGCTACTCTTGACCCTTTAGATGGGGAGGCTGCTTATGTGCCTACGTTTTTCCATTTCCTTGATTCAAAATATGTGTTATTAACTTTGCTCTTCTTGAATACATCACTATGTCAGTGATTGAAAACAGATTTTTAGCAATTTATACATGTATATTTAATTTAGCTGGAAGCGAGTCAATAGATCCCCCCCCCTTATTTCCTTCACATGTTGTGTGAGTTATTTAGTTTACATTACTTGTATTGCATTTGAACAATTTGAACCCTCTTTTATTCAAATTCTACTACTTTTTACTGTTTGAAAATACTGGGAGCTTTAATGTCAATTAGTATCTGCATTTCTGCCTTCTGTTAAGCATTCTGGGAGGCAGCCTAAGATACTGTCAGCTAGATCAGAAACAGACAAGTTCACCACCATATCTTCAGGGCAATGGCCCCAGTTCAAAAACACATATCTCTTTTGCATGGGTTCAGTAATAACATTTCTTTATATTGCCAGTTCTTTAGATTCCTATATTGCAACAGTTGCTGCTGCATTCTCTTTCAACCCATAATCAACTTCCAGGGTAAGGTTCATAAGTAGGTTTATGGATTTATATCATGAGACTGTATGAGAAAAATTTATTAATGACTATATGTCTTTTATTAAATATACCATTTCAATCAGGTTCCAACAATATCTGTTTTAAATTGGAAACACAAACGAACAAAAAACAACTAGACTTTATTCAAACATTTTTTTGATGAAAATTACCATTTCCATTTCCTTTAATATAATGGTGTCACTGAATGGAAAATCAACGTTTGGGGACTGAATAATATAACAGGGTCTTATGTTCTACACTAGGCATCTCTCCACAATTAGAGAAGCCGGTACACAATACCCTTCACAAACCTGGTCAAGCATGAAGATGTTGATTCCTTTAATTCTTCTAGCACAGAAAAGCCATATTTAGTACTTTCAACTAGACTTTACTGAAAACTGGTGGCAAACAAAAGGTAAATAAATGCAAGTATGCATCTAATCAGATAATTGTGTTTAGACAATATGTTCATTCATCCTCAGCCTATATTCTATGCAAATATTACCATTTGCCATTTTTTTTAATCCACATAAGAGTATTCTTAAGAATTTGAAACTCCCTACAAGTGTAAAATGGAGGATCATTCCAAGAAATTCAAACTGGAGCTCCTCTGTACCTGGAATCTCTCTTTCTCATGGTCTAGAGATACATCTTTTATTTATCTATTTTCCCATCCACATAATTGACATTGAGAATGAACTGACCCCACTTTTGTTTGTCCCTTGGGTCTTAGTTTTTCACTCATCATCCCTTTGAAACTGCTTTTGATTTCTTTATCTCCTCACAATGCTTTTCTTTCTGGTTCATTCTTCAAATCTGTAAAACTTTCCTTTAGGCTGAAATACAGATATCCTTCTAAATTTGAACTTTCTTCTTTAGCTGGGAGATAGCTTGCAAAATTCACTGGTCAGTAATTGGTCTTTCCTCAGGCAGAAAAACAAATAGAGTGCATTTTCTGAGGGGCTTGAATCCCTTGCTACACCGTCCTCACCTCCTGGAGCTCAAGATGTCTATTTCTGTAAGATGTGCTCTGCTTTCTGACCCCCACAGAGGTAGAAAGTAAATGTAACTGACATTTACTTGGTTAAGTGGCTACCCTTTGGCTCACTAATTACATCTGCCAATTTTCTGGAAGTTCAGAAATAGCACCTCTGCATCATAGCCAACTCACTTTATCAAACTGTCATTATTTGTTCAGTAACTTTTTTGTTCACTTGATAAATATGTAAAAATATTGTAGATATTGCGGTGAGCAATGGAGGCACAATGAGAAATAAGACTAAATCCCATCATTTAGAAAGTTTTTACTATAATGGAACAAACAGATGAATAGACATGTAATTATATAACTGAACTATTAATTTTTTTTTTTTTTAGTAAAACAATGGGGAGTAGGGTGAAAAATAATTTTGCCTTAAATAAGAGTTGATAAGGAAATCTTCATGAAATGGAACTTAGAAGGGAAATGTGGATTCGCCATATGAAGAAGAAGGTAATGATGCATTCTGAGTGTCAAGGCAGGCAGTTGTGAAGGAGACTTGGTGCTTCAGCCATTTGGTAAGGGACTAACAGAAACGGTCATTACAGAGTTCCTTGTCTGCTTCTTTCACAGGCTTGTAGTGTATATCCTGAGCCTTCAAGATTGAGGAGGCAAGAATTGCTTTTTTTTTTTTTTTTTTAATCAGAGCCTTCTTTCAGACTTTATTTATCTAATTTTTGTTGTGATTTGGGTGAAAGTTGCAGAGAAAATTCACTTTCCATACAGCAGCTCACATACACTTTGTCTCAAGACAAAGTTTCTTACAATGCAACAGCTCCCCTCTCACTTCCTCCCCATAGTTGTCTCTTCCCTCTGTGCTTCCCTCCCATGAACTCCTGCCCCCATAGAGAATTGATTTTTGATAGTGGTGTTATCCTTTAAACACAAACTAAATATAGATATAGATGTAGAAGTATAAGTAGATGGAGAGGGAGAAGTAGAGATATTTTGAAAAAAGAAAATTGTCATTGAATCAATTCCAATTCATTGCTACTCTATGAGTTTCAGAGTGAAACTGTACGTTGGGTTTACAATGGCTGTGACCTTCTGGAAGTTGATTTCCAAACCTTTCTTATGATGCATCTCAGGGTAGATTCAACCCACCAAATTTCAGTTAGTAGACAAGTGATTAACCTTTGTGCCACCCAGGGATTCCTAAAATAAATTGTCATGGCAATCCTGTCTCTAGTGGAGTAGAACTATAAAAAAGAATTATTATAGCAAATTTAAAAGTGAAGCCAATATTAAAGAGACCTCTCACTAATGATGATATAAGTGAAATTAATTGTCTTGATTAAATCTGACTATACTTGTTTAAAACACACACACACACACACACACAAATTTCCCAGAGAAAAAGTACAAAAAGAGCTTGAGGGAAGCATCCTCTGAGTTCATAAGGGGGAGAGAGCATCAGCATCAATAATCCAAGACTGATTTCCATGAGATGGAGGTCAGACATGCCACCACCTTTCAGACTTTCTACCAATTCTGCCACCAACCATCCCTCCCACAACATTCTCTAGTCTTCTGCTAAGTTCAATAATTTGTTGCAAGGGCCACACAGAATTCACAGACTATGTTCAGATTATGAAGTTTATCAGGGAAGTAACAGGTTACAATTCAGGATCAGAAGCAAGTGAGCTATAGTTCCTCAATCTGGAAATTTCTTCTCATCCATGCCACAGGCACACTTCTCTCTTGCCTAGTCTGTGCCCTGCTCAGGCCAGTGGTATAAAGCTCTTTTAGCTTTGCTAATAGGTTCCCAAAGAGATACTCCACTTCTTCAGCAAGTTTTCCCTCTGAAGGCACTCAGCTTTCTCACTCTGTCAGCCAGATAGCTTGCCACACTGCTTTGTGTGTGTCTCTTGGTTCTTCTGCCATCTCTCTGCTATCAGTCTACCAAGTGTTTTAGCTCTCTTCTCTGTTGAGGAGGTCCAAATTATAGATCTTGGATCCAAGGACATACTCCACTCCTGGCTCTTTTCTCTTGATGGTGGAGAGATCCCCCTATCAACCCTGTGATGGCTCATTTTAAGGCTAGCAGAATAGGAAAACTGCTGATTACAATGTTACTAGTCATATATTATTTCCATAATTCCAAACCCACAAGGGTGTCGTACACTTTATTTATATTGTTATTAAGTCATCCTATCCCCTTGGTGGTCCCCAAACACTTCTCATTTGTGTAACCCAGGCATCTTGTGGGAGTCACAAGGACCAAGGCTAGAAGAGCCACATTAAATAATTCACCACACTATGTAAAGTGATCTCAAGCAATTCTAAAAACTTCAACTCAGTTTAATTAAATTCAATCTGATTAAATTTAAACCAACTCAAAGTGTATGTTCTATGTTTTCTGTCTTGTGCCAGTCAGTGAGAAGATACAGATTGAGATGATGATTGAGGTATAAAAACCCACAGCCATCAAGTTTATTCTAACTTATAATGATCCTATAGGACCCAATGCCCCACTGGGTTTTCAAGATTATAAATCTGTACTAAACAGAGTGTCAAATCATTCTCCTGTGGAGCAGCTGGTACATTTTAACCACTGACGTTTTAGTTAGCAGCCAAGTGCTTTAAACACTATACCTCCAGGGCTCCTTGATTGAGGCATAATATTCATTAATAATGTAGCATAATTAAAGCAATTGTTTATAAAGCATTCAATATGCTGGGGCATTGGCAAGCATGACTAAATAATTAAACTTAGGGGAAATAAATTATTACTTCAAAAAGAGGTGTGTTTTTCACTGAGACTTGAGGGGTAGGAAGAATTTTATGTAAAAGAGTACTATATGGAAAAACATCTCAGACATCAAGGACAAAAAAAAAGGCTAGTTTGAAACTAGCCATGGTGGACAGGTTTCAGTGGAGCTTCCAAACTAAGACAGACTCAGAAGAAGGAAGAAGCTATCCATTTCTCAAAGAATTGGCCAGCAGAAATCTTATGAATAGCAGTGAAACACTTTCTGATATATTACTAGAAGACTTCATGAATATCCCTGAAACATCATCTGATAGAGTGATGAAGATGAGCCCCTCTGGTCAGAAGGCACTCAAAATATGACTGGGGAAGAGCTGCCTCCTCAGAGTAGAGCTGACCTTAATGATGTGGCTGGAGTAAAGCTTTCAGAATCTCCACTGGCTGATGTGGTACAGATCAAAATAAGAAGAAACAGCTGCAAACATCCATTAATAACTGGAACATGGAATGTGTAAAGTATGAAATGTGTGAAGTATGAACCTAGGAAAATTGGAAGTTGTAAAAAATGAAATTGAATAGATAAAGGTTAATATCCTAGGTATTAATGAGCTGAAATGGACTTGTTTTGGCCATTTTGAAACAGATAACCATATGATCTACTCTGCTAGCATGGACAAACTGAAAAGGAATGGTGTGCCCTTCATCAACAAAAAGAATGTTACAAGATATATCCTGAAGTACAATGCTGTCAGTGATAGGATAATAAAAATATGCCTACAAGGAAGACCAGTTAATACTTCTATTTTTCAAATTTACTCACCAACCACCAAAGCCAAGATGAGAAAATTAAAGATTTTTGCCAATTTCTGTAGTCTGAAATTGATCAAATATACAATCAAGATGTGTTGATTATCACTGGTGATTCCAATTCAAAAGTTGGAAACAAAGAAGAATTAATAGTAGTTGGAAAATATGGCTGTGATGATAGAAATAATGCTAGGGATTGCATGACAGAACTTTTTAAAAAATATTATGGTTATTTGGGTGAAAGTTTGCAGAGCAAATTAATATTCCATACTGCAGTTCACATATACCACATACACTTTGTTTCATCATATTATCTGCAATTTCCCACAATGCAACAGCTCTCTTCCCATTTCCTCCCCATAGTTACTTCTTCCCTGTGTCTTTCCCTCCCATGCACTCCTGCCCCCCCCCAGCTGTATCCCTGTGCATACACAGTCCTTCTATTCTCTCATAACTGATCTCTCCAAGGAGTGTATCTACCCATTGTAAATATTCAACTCAAATCTCTGCCTTTTGTTTGGCTGGAAGCCACAGGAGTGGATTCAATTCCAGACCTGAAAGGTAGCTAGGGGCCATAATCTCAGGGGTTTCACCGGGCTCTATCAGAGCAGCAAACTTGGGCCCTTTTTTATCTATCTATCTATCTATCTATCTATCTATCTATTCATGATATTTAGTTTTGTTCCACATTTTTCTCCCCCTCTATCCAGGACCTCATACATAGATCCCTTTCCAGGTGGTTGAAAGTGGTAGCCAGGGTCCTTTGGACTAATTGTTTCCATGTGGCTTTGTTTTTCTTCATTCTTCTTTGCTCGGGATGAGGACAGGCCGAGTGTTGCATCTAGATGGCTACTTGCAAACTTTTAAGATCTCAGTCATCACTGGCCAAAGGAGAATGTGGAACAATGCTTTTGTGTAGTATGTTATGCCAGTTAAGCTTGATGTTCCCTGTGACCATGGTCCTGAGACCATAGGTCCACCTACTCACTCTTTTCGGGTAGCTGGCTGTGGCCCAGAGTAACTACAACCTTGTCCTTTGTCAGCTCTATACATACCTGGAAATTCATAAGAACATACAAATACACTTGTAGAAACATTGTCTGCCAACCCTGTACATGGTCATGAGCACAGTCACCCCTGTATGGATATAACTGATCATTCAGCATGTTCACCCATCTATCCACCTGTGGATCGATGTTTGTCATCATTGACAATGGAGCACTGTATGTGCAAAATGGTTCATCTCTGTCATATGTACCTCCCATGCACCTCTCAATATCTTCCTTTTCCTCAATGCCACCATATTGATCACTCACATTTGGTATATTGTCCTTCCCTTCACCCAAATCAATACTTGTCTCCACCTATCTAGCTGTCCCACCCCTTCCCTCCCCTGGTAACCAAGGGAAGTTTCCTTCCATATATAAACTTTTCCCTGACTTTTTAAAATAACAGACTAATACAATATTTGTCATTCTGTGATTGACTTATTTCACTCAGCATAATGTCCTCCAAGTTCATCCACATTATGTGGTGTTTTGCAGATTCTAGTTATTCTTTAGAGTTGCATAGTTTTCTACTGTGTGTATGTACCATAGTTTGGCTATCCATTCTTCTGTTGATGGGCACCTAGGTTGTTTCCATCTCTTGGCTATTGTAAATAGTGCTGCGTTGCACATGGGTGTGCATATATCTGTTCTTGTCCTGGCTCTCATTTCTTTAGGATCTATACCTAGTAATGGAATGGCTGGGTCAAATGATATTTCTAATTCCAACTTTTTAAGGAATCACCATACTACTTTCTACAATGGTTGTATCATTTGATAGCCCCACCAGTAGTGTATGAGAGTCCCAATCTCTCCAC
>NW_006921702.1:1644470-1645587 GCF_000298275.1 Orycteropus afer afer | reverse complement strand
AAAAAAGGTAGAGAAGGAGAATAATGAATAAAAAAATGTGAAAAATGCAAAAAGAAGAACAAGGAATGGGGTTAAACATGAGAAAAAAGAGAAGAAAAAAAATTGCCACAAGGACCAGGGAAAGGAAAAAAATCTGAAAACTAGGACCTGGGAGGGGAGGAATAAAAAATAATAGTAAAAAGAATGAAAGTATTAAAAATAATAAAAGTTTTAAAACAGACAAAAACTAGCAAACTAAAAACCAGAAAAAAGAGGAAAAAAAAAGAAAAGAAAAAAATGGGAGAGTGCAGGGCAGAGCACCAAGTCTCTGTTCAAGCACACAGACTGGGATGGAGTTCCTGGGGGCCCAGAAGGTGGGTGGGAATGGGGGATGGTCACACCTACATTCACCAAGCTGGTGTGAGATATAAGAGTAACAAGGGGAATGTCGCACCTTTTCAGTCATCCAGGTCTGCAATGTTCTTGGGGTTACTGGCAAGCAGAACCTGTTCTTAAGGCCCTGGAATCTGCGAGAACACTGTCTCTTTAAATATCCAAAATGGTAAAGCTGCTTATAAACATTCAAAATGGCAGCACCCTCCAGACAGGCAGAAGTCCTCAGCTCAGCCTGCCTTCCTCTTCGCTGCTGCTTCTCCTTTTATTCCCCAACCACCAGAGCCATCCTCCATGCAGTCCTTGGCTAGCAGGGCTGATTTTTAGGTTAATTCTTCGGTCCTACCATCACTTGGTAATCTTCAAGCTGTCTATACCATTAGGATTGCTCAGAATCACTGCCAGACTGCAGCTCTGTATGTCTCCTTTTTTTGGTATTTTCATGCAAATTCTTGTGCAATTTGGGGTTTACTCCACTTCTATATCCTTCCCTTCAAGGCTCAGGGGTCTAGGATTATTTTCTTTGTCTGTGCTAAATTGGTTCCCCTTTTCTTTGTTAAAGAGGGTCTGTGAAGTCTTTCTGCCTATTCCATCATCTTACTGGAATCAACATCTGTTTATATGGAAGTGTCCAAATTTCACCATCATATTTGAGGGACAATTTTGTCAGGTATATAATTCTTGGTTGGAAATTTTTCTCTTTCAGGGTTTTATATATACCATCCCATTGCCTTCTCACCTACAT
>NW_006921702.1:1636836-1644135 GCF_000298275.1 Orycteropus afer afer | reverse complement strand
TTTTTTTTTTTTTTTTTTTCCTGACTTCTCCCTTTCCAAAGAAGTGTTGTGGTATTTATCTTCAATCACATTTATTCTGTGTTTCATTGATTTGATTCTACTCCTTTGCCTTTGTTATCTCTCTTTGAAATTTTTGCTATTAATCTTCTGGATTTCTATATGTAGATTTTCTATCATTTCTACTTTTTCATTTATTTTGTCATTTTTTTCTTGTATTTTCTTCTGAAACTTTTCTAGGTTTTTGATTGTGTTTTCCTTAAATTTGTCAGTGTTTCCCTTGATCTATCTTTTGATCCATTGAAGGTACCTAAATATAATACTTTTGAATTCCTTATCAGGGAGTTCCATTGCTGCTTCTTCCTCAGGGATGTGTTATGCATGTGTATCCTGGTTTCTACTGCTTTATCTTGTTTCTTTGTGTGGACTGTGATGATCTGTTTTCTCTGAGACATTGTGATGTTGTTGCATGTATATTTAATTGGTGATTGCACATTGGAGTAATTTGTCCAAGTTTTTTTTTTTTTTTTTGGGGGGGGAAGATGTATCTGAGTGAGCATGGTACTGTGTTACTGTGTACTTTATTCACTAGTTGGCAACACTTATGCACTTACCACATGTCTCCTGGTGGGTGTGATAGAGAATGAAAGTGGCTGCACAGATCTCCGTTAACTGTTTGTGAAGAGCAGTTTAAGGTAAGTCAGGCTCTGTCATGGGTCATTGGCTGGTTGGTGTAGAAGGAAGTGGTTAGTCTCACTCAGTAAGTGAAGCTTCAGGAGGTTCTGGTGTGAGTGGGTTTTATGGTCTCTGTAGCTGTCTCTCTCTCATTTAGACAAAAACAACATTTGAAAAACCATTAAAAAGTAAAAGCAAGAGGACCAAAAACACATACCATATAAACACACAGTAACAATCATCAGACAGAGAAAAAAGGAAAAAAGAGAGAGACAGAGAAAGACCATAAATGAGAGAAAATATTTAAAGAAATACTTTAAAAGAAGAAATACAAATAGAAAAGGGGAGTGTTCTGGTTATCTAGTACAGCTCTGACAAGAATATACCACAAATAATGGGATGGCTTAAACAGACAGAAGTTTGCTCTTACAATTTGGAGGCTTTAAGTCCAAGTTCAATGTGCGAAGCTCCAGGGGCTGGGTGAAAACCTCTCAGCCTTGGACTGCTCTACCTCCAGCTCCTGGCCCACTGAAGGTAGAGGCTTTTCTTTACTCAGACAGCTGCTGGCTGCTAAGCCTACGAAGCCCAAGGATGACAAGTAAAATGGCACAGTCCTGATGTTACCAAACAGCAGGCCATTAATTAAAATCCATTGTAAGTCCTCAGGTCGGCAGAACATGGCAAGCTGCTGAACAATGGCATGGCTACATACAGGGTCCAAGTGTACCATAAGCTAGAGACCATTCCCAAAGCTGCTGCTTATGTATGGGAAGCAGATCACATACCCAAAGTACCCAAAGGCAGCTACTCAGCTGCTCACAGTAGATTCCACCACAGAGTTGATTACCAGCCTCATCATGGAGAATACTACATCCAGCTGCCCAGCCACTCAACCAGGCCTAGCCAAGTTGACACACAAAAAATAACCACCATGTGTGTGTGGGGGGGCCCACAATATCTGGGGAGGGGTAAATGAGAAAAAAGAGGTAGAGTGGGATAATAATGGAGAAAAAAATGGGAAAAATTCAAAAAAGAAAAGCAAGGAATGGGGAGAACCACCGGAAAGAAAAAAAATGGTAACCAGAAAAAGGGAAGAGAGAAAAAGCCAAAAACTACAACCTAGGAAGGTATAAAGAAAGGGTAATAACAAAAAGGGGGGGGGATAATTTTAAAACTGACCAAAATAAACAAACTAACAACAATAACAAAAAAAAAAGTTTGGGTGCAGTGGGGTAGGGCACCCAGCTACCATCAGAGTACATAGACTGAATTTTTGCAGGCCCAGAAGGTGGGTGAGTATAAGGGATGGCCACACCTTGGTTCACCAAAAGGGTGTGGGATGTAAGAGTAATGAGGAAAATATCAGACCTTTGCAGTCCTCAGTGTTCAGTATGTCCTTGCTGTTCCCCGTAAGTGGATTGTATTCTTAGGTACCTGGAATCTGAGAGAATGCTTTCACTTTAAATATCCAAAATGGTCAAACCTCTTGTAAACATTCAGAATGGCTGTGTCCTGATGAGAACCAAAAGTCCACAGCTCAGTCTGTCTTCTTCTTTCATGTTTTCCCTTTTATTCACTAGCCACCAGTGCAGTACTCTGTGCAGTCCCTGGCTAGCAGGGCTCATTTTTAGGCTAATTCTTAGGTCCTAATATCACTTGGAAATGTCCAAACTGTCTGTGTTGTCAGGACCACTGACAGTCCACATCTCTGTATA
The DNA here is from genome assembly GCF_000298275.1 of Orycteropus afer afer. NCBI lineage: Eukaryota > Metazoa > Chordata > Mammalia > Tubulidentata > Orycteropodidae > Orycteropus > Orycteropus afer. The sequence continues at coordinate 1,641,748 of NW_006921702.1, read as the reverse complement.
TCTCCTTTTTTGGTGTTTTCATGCATGTTGTTCCACTAGTTAGAGTTTAGTTCACTTCTGTATTCTTCCTTTCAAGTGCAGGGCTCCAGGATCATCTTCTCTATCTGTGCTAATTGGTTACACTTTTCTTTGTTGAAGAGGGTCTGTGTAGTTTTTCTGCCTATTCCATCATCTTATTGGAACCACTCCTTGATAGAATTTTGCAAGACCAACAGTTTACTCATTGCAAATACCTTTTTTCAATAACATAAATGATGGCTATATATGTGGACTTCATTAGATGGAGTACACAAGAATCAGATTGATTACATCTGTGGAAAGGCAGTGATGGAGAAGCTCAATATCTTCAGCCAAAACAATGACAGGAGCTGACTGTGGGACAAATCATCAACTGCTCATATGCAAGTTCAAGTTGAAGCTGAAGACATTTAAAAGAAGACCAAAATATAACCTTGATAGTGCCAAGGCACTTGACTGCTAACCAGAAGTCTGGTGGTTCAAACCCACCAGCCACTACTTGGAAGGAAGATGGGGCAATCTACTTCCATAGTAATACTGTCTTGGAAAGCCAAGGAGGGGTTGCTATGAGTTGGGTCCAACATGATGGCACATAACAACAACAACAACAATATCCCTCCTGAACTTAAAGATGATTTAAAGAACAGATTTGATTCATTGAACAACAATGACCAAAAACCAGAGAAATTGTAGGATGACATCAAGAACATCATCCATGAACAAAGCAAAACTCATTAAAAAGACAGGAAAGTAAGAGAAAACAAAAATGGATGTCAGAAGAGACTCTGTACCTTGCTGTTGAGTGGAGAGTAGCTAAAGTGAATGAAATAAATTACATGATAAAAAGAGCTGAACAGAGATTTCAAAAAGCAACTTGAGAAGACAAAATCAATTATAATTAAATGTGCAAAGATCTGGAGTTGGAGAACAGAAAATGAAGAATACACACAGAATTTCTCACACTTAAAGAACTGAAAAAACAAAAGCCTCACAATGCAATATTGAAAGATTCTATAGGCAAAATATTGAATGATGAAGCAAACATCAAACGAAGATGGAAGAAATACACAGAGTCACTGTACCAAAAAGAATTGGTTGATGTTCACTCATTTCAGAAGGTAGGATATGAGCAAGAACCAATGGAATTGAAAGAAGAAGTTGAAGCTACACTGAGAGAATTGCCATAGAATAAGCCTCCAGGAATTGAGAGAATACCCACTGAGATATTTCAACAAACAGATACCACACTAGAGGCACTCACTTGTCTATGCCAAGAAATTTTGAGGAAAGCTACCTGGGTAACTGACAGGAAGAGAGCCATATTTGTGCCCATTCCAAAGACAGGTGATCTCAATAACTGTGAAAATTATTGAACAACATCATTAATATCACATGCAAGTAAAATCTTGCTGCAGATAACTCAAAAATGGTTGCAGCAATATATTGACAGAGAAATTTCAGAAATGCAAACTGGATTCAGAAGAGGATGTGGAACAAGGGATATCATTGCTGATGTCAGATGGTTCTTGGCTCAAAGCAAAGAATACCACAAAAAGATATACTTGTGTTTTATTTACTATGCAAAAGCATTTGATTGTGTGGATCATAACAAGTTAAGGATAACATTGAAAAGAATGAGAATTCCAGAACACTTAATTGTGCTCATAGGTCCTTGTCCATAGACCAGGAGGCTATCATTCTAACAGCACAAGGGAATACTGTGTGGTTTAAAATCAGGAAGGGAGTGTGTCAGGGTAGTATCCTTCATCATACTTATTCAATCTGTATGTTGAGGAAATAACCTGAGAAGCTGGACTATACCAACTATACTAACCTGAAGAAGACTGTGGCATCAGGATTGGAGGCATGGTGCCTAAGGCATTTGACTGGTAACTGGAAGGCTAGAGGTTCAAACCCACCAGGCATTCCTTGGAAGGAAGATTATACAATCCACTTCTGTAGTGATACTTCCTTGGAAACCCAAAGAGGGGTCGCTATGAGTCAGATGTGACTCGATGGCAGTGAGTTTGGTTTTGGTATATGCAGATGACACAACTTTGCTTGATGAAACTAAGGATGCCTTGAAGCACTTACTGATGAAGATTAAAGGCTACAGTCTGCAGTATGGATTTCATCTCAACATAAGGGAAACTAAAATCCTCACAACTGGACCATAAGCAACATCATGATAAATGGAGAAAAGATTGAAATTGTCAAAGATTTTATATTATTTGTTTCTAAAATTAACATCAATGGAAGCAGAAGTCAAGACATCAGACAACACATTGTACTGGCCAAATTAGCTGCAAAAGACATCTTTAACTTGCTAAAGAGCAAAGATAACTTTTTGAAGACTATGGTGTGACTAACTCAAGCCGTAGTATTTTCAATCACCTCATATGCATGTGAAAGCTGGACAATGAATAAGGAAGAATGAAGAAGAGTTGATGCTTTTGAGTTGTGGTGTTGACAAAGAATACTGAGAATATCTTGGATTGCCAGAACAACTAACAAACGTGTACTAGATAAGTGCAGCTGGAATGCTACTTGGAAAAGAGAATGGCCAGACTTTGTGTTGCCTAGTTTGGTCATATTGCCAAAAGGGACCATTCCCTGGAGAAAGATATCATGCTTGGTAAAGTGAAGGGTCAAAAAAAAAAATGGGGAAGGATCTCAATGAGATATACAGCAAAGATTGTCAGGCTGGTGCAGGACCGGGAAGTGTTTCATTCTCTTGTACATAGGGTCTCTATGAGTCTGAGCCAGCTTGACGGCACCTAACAACAGCAACAGTCTGAATCTAGGAAGTGCAGCATTTGTTATAGTAAACAGTATGATAATTGAGAGTTGTAAAATAAAATTAAATAGTTTAGGGCCTCATTGTATTAACTGGTTACTCTTGCTTATGTGTGGATATTGTACTATCACTGACAGTATTGTATTTCAGGACAGATCTTGAAATGTTCTTTCTGACAATTAAATGACATTATCCCTCTTAAATTTGTCTTTCCCAACATAGTGGACTGTAGTCTATCCAATTCAAAATGGCCAATATCTGTTCATTTAAACTCATTAATGCCTGTGATATCAATCTTTATGCATTCTATTTAATTTTTTACAACTTCCAATTTTCTTAGATTCATACTTCATACATCTCAAGTTCTGATTATTAATATATATTTTCAGTTGTTTTTCTCATTTTGAGTTGTACAACATCAGCAAACATAGGTCTCAAAAGCTTTACCCATCCACTTCATTAAGGTCAAATTTACATTGAGGAGGTAGCTCTTCTTCAGTCGTTTTTATTTCCAGTAATTTCTAACCAGAAGAGTTCATCTTCTGGCAATGTATCAGACAATGTTCAACCACTATTCATAAGAGTTTTAGTGGCCAGTTATTTCAGAAGTAAACTGCCAAGTCCTCCTATCTGGTCTATCTTAGTCTGAAGCTCCTCTGAAAATTGCCCATCCTGGGTAACCCTGTGTGATAGTTGGAGCTGTGTGTCAACTTGACTGGACCAAAATTTTGTGTGGTTTGACCTGTTGTAGTGTGGTTGTTGCTATGATGGGATCAGATGATTATGTTTTGAGCAGCCAATCTGTTGAAAGGGAGTTTACCTAGGGATGTGGCCTGCTTCCAGTATTTCAGTGGACATCCTGGGAGAGGAGACATTCTTCTGTGGATTGGGATTCTGTTGTGCTGCCTACAACTGTCCATGAGTGAACAGTCCACCATTCAGCCTGGAGATTGTGGATTTGTCATTCATTGGAGTCAACAGCCAGTGTGCTGCCTGCCAGCCTTGACCTCCTCAGCCACTGTAGCTGCAAGAGTCAGGAAAAGCCTCCAGGTTGACATGGAAAAACCTCCACCTTGACGTATTATCCAGTAACTTTGGACTTGCAGCTTCTATAAGTGTGTGAGCCATTTTCCTAAGATAAATTTCTCTATATATACATATATATAAGATTTACTGCTTTTGTTTCTCTAGAGAACCCAGTCTAACACACCCTGCTATTATTTGAAATACCAGTGACATAGCAACTGAGTCAGCAGCAACTATTAACAGCAATGACAACAAGACCTTATCAAAATATATTGAAATCTACGATTTGTTTTCCAAATTACATTGCTTTTTCTAAGTCTTGCTCATGTACCTTCATCTTTTTTGACCTTCATTCTATAAAATGTTATCTCACAGGACATTTTGGTATTCACTGGAAGTTAATATTTTGGGAGTTAGAGAGGATCCAGTATAGGTAGCTATGCTATTCAGACTCTACAACAAAGAGCAAAAAAAAACAAGTGAAATAAATACAGATGACTATCTGTATCTTTGAAACTGAGCTTCAACGGAAAGGATAAAAACGTAGACTAGTACCAATTAGAAGAACAAATGGAATGAAAATAGTGAACAAGAAGACATATGGAATGATGAATTGTTAACTGGACCAACAAAGTTTGCTCATTTATTTATTTATTTTCATTATACATTAATGTTAGTTGTTATTGATAGATTATTGTCTTTACCTTTGTAGATATTGTATTGTATATATTGTGTGTAGATAAATGTGTTTACCTTTGTAGTTGGACCTCTTTTGCACCTCTCCATGTCTTCCTTTTCCTTAATGTCTTTGTGCTTGTCACTTGCTTTTACCCTGCACAACCTCTCAGTGACCAGAGGTGACCCCACCCATCCACCCAGTGTCTGTCAACCACCCCAATGCCCATAATGTTTGGCTTGACCACTTCTCCCACCCCCTCCATTTCTCCAGAACCCACTGATACATTCCCCTAATGGGCTAAGACAGACTCCAGAAAAGTGAGCACTGCAAGCTCACCACCTCAGACATTTGTTGCTGGAACTTGCACTGGTGCTGTGTCACTTTTTTTTCTT
>NW_006921702.1:1607219-1636736 GCF_000298275.1 Orycteropus afer afer | reverse complement strand
TTTTTTTTTTTTTTCCTTTCTCTCAATAGACTCATAGACAACTCTACCCAGCCATATCTACTATATTTGAATGTTTAGCAGGTGGAGTTTGTGCTGTACAGTACTGCTTCTTTTTTCCTCTTTCCTTCTTCTTTATTTCCCATTCCTCTAATTCCTTCCTTCTTACCCCCTCTTTTTATTTTTCTTTTCTTTTTTTCTTTCTCATCCTCCTCTCCCCCTTTTCTTTCTTTCTTTCCATTAGTATAGAGTCAGTGACACTACCCAGCCATATTCACCACACATACCTCCCATCACCCACTCCAGCACCACTGAATAGACAGCATATTGCAGAAAAAAACTACCTAGCCTGGCCTTAGCTGCTGTTCATGACCAGTGATCAGAGATTTGTGCCTACAATACCATCCACTACCAGTCCAAACAGAGACAGGTGTTGAAGGGCCCAGGTACTTCCAAACCACCAAGAAGAATAGTACACTCAACCCACTGCCCAAATATTTTAAGACAGAACAAAACAACAACAACAACAAAAAAGCAGAGTGAAGCAAAGAAACATAAAATTGACAAATTAATAAAATGATACAAGCAGGCCTCAGAGACAATAATTGATTTTTAATCACATACAAAATAAAATAAAATAATAAGGTAAGAGAGATTGAAGTCACCAAAATACAGAGCCAGAAAGTCTTCTGCAAGAAAAAAAAAAAAAAAAGATATTGGAACAATGTGACAAGAAATGGGAGAAAAGAAAAAAAAAAATATATATCCTTCAGCAGATTAAGAGGGAGATAAAGGAAAACAGCAGCACCAAGGGAATCATAGACCAAATCAAGGAATACACAGAAAAAAAACTCTAGAACAATTTAAATTAAAATACAAGAACAAATTAATAAAGGAAATGGAATATTAGAATCCATACCAAAACAGCAAATAGAAGTAAAAAAGATTAATTCTGAAATTTCAGAAAGAGAGTAAGGCAAAGAGTAGAATGGAATCAATGAAAGACAGAATTAGTGAAACTGAAGACAAATCTCTTAATACAACTCTGTTTAAGGAACAGTTGGGAAAAAAAGGAATGAAAAAATGAAGAAAGTCAATGAATAACTTGCATGCGATCAGAATTCTAGAACATGAATAAACAAATGAAAAAAAAAATTAAATATTTATTGGAAGAAAACTTCCTTAATGTAATAAAAGAAGAGAAAATATTCTTTCAAGAAGCTCAATGAACCTCTTAATAAGATAGACCCTAAAAGAAAATAACCAAGACATATCACAATCAAACTTTTCCAAACCAAAGACAAAGCAAGAATCCTGAAAGCAGCTAAGGGAAAACAAAAATTTACCTAAACAGATAAACCAGCAAGACTAAAGTCTGATTTCTCATCAGAAACTATGCAGGCAAGAAGGATCATATATATATATATATATTTATTTATTTATAAAACACTGAAAGAAAAAGTAATGCCAAAATAGAATTATATATATACAGCCAAAAAATCCCACAAATATGATAGTGAAATTAAGGTATTTCAGATAAACAGAAGCAAGGGGATTCTTTTTTTTTTAATAATAATACAATCAATGCTACAAGAGATGTTAAAAGGAATCTTTCTGATATAAAAACAGCAGTGACAAATAACAACCTGAGACTAAGGCACATGACTTCATCTACAAATAAATCTAGATACAGAAATATCAAAAATAAAATAAAACTACAAGACTGAGAATAGGAAAACTGAAACATCAATTTGTAAACAATAAAAAAAAACTACAAAAGAGAAGGGGAATAAATGGCATATTTACAGAACTTTCGAATGGAGAGGAAAGCAAAACAATATCAAGACCAAGTGGACTGTTTTAAACTTGTAATAAATTATGGAACTTTAACAAAATAGAAAAAGAAGAAAGTCTTAGAGATTCAGTAAACAGAGAGTAGTGGAAAGGATAAAAGAAACATAACTCATGAATATGCTCTTTAAAAAGAGATATTTCTTAGATCCAAAGATAAAAATAAGCTAGAAATCCAGGGCTGAAAAAACAAAGATCAAGCAAATAGCAACAAAAAAAGAGCATGTGTGGCCATATTAATTTCTATAAAATAGACTTCAAGGGAAAAAAAAAGCCAAAGAGAAAAAGATGGACATTATGTAGTAATTAAAAGGTCAATTCAATAAAGGACATAACCATAACAAATATTTACACACCCAGTGAAAGAACTTCAAAATGTATAAATCAAAATTTAACAGAACTGAAAGACAAATAGATAACTGGATAGTAGGATAATTTAATACACCAATTTTAATGAAGGATAGAATAACTAGAAAGAAATTTTAAAAAGATACAAAAGATCTAAAAAGCACAATCATCCAATTTGATCTCATAGACATATACAGAACACACCATCAGCAGCACAATATACATTCTTTTCCTCTGCAGGTATAATATTGACCAGAATATATCATATGTTAAGACACAAAGCAAGTCTTAATGAATTTAAAAACATCAAAATAATACAAAGCACTTTCTCATATCACAATGCTATAAAATTGAAAATCAACCATAGGACAATCAAAAGGGAAAAAAAAAAAAAAAAAGCTTGGAAACAACACCCTGCTTAATAACTACTGGGTAATAAAAGCAATTAAAAATAAAATTCCTTGAATCAAACAAGAATGGAAACACAGCATTCCAAAATCTTTGAGAAACAGCAACAGCAGTGCTCAGAGTACAATTTTTAACACTAAATACAAAAGTCAAAAAACAGGAAAGAACCAAAATCACAATTTAATCAAATAATATCTAAAAATTAGAGGGGTGGGAGCAAAAAGCCTACATCACTAGAAGAAAGAGAATAATAAAGAATTGAGCAGGAATAAATGGAGCAAAAACCAGAAAAACAATAAAAAGAATCAACAAGACTACAAGATGCTCTCTGAAAGGATAAATAACATTGACAAACCACTGGCAAATTTACAAAAGAAAAGATACATGCTGCTAATAAGATAAATATCTTGTTGTTGTTGTTACGTGTTGAGCTGTTTCCAACCCATAGTAACCATACGTATAACAGAACAAAACACTGCCTACTTCAACACCATCCTCACAATCATTGATATGTATTAATTCATTTTTACAGCCTTTGTGTCAGTTCCTCTTATTGAGGGTCTTCCTCTTTCTTGTTGACCCATTACTTTACTAACCATGAAATTCTTCTCCATAGACTGGTCCCTCATGATAGTGCAGCCAAAGTAGATGAGATGAAGTCTTGCCATCTTAATTTCTAAGGAGAATTCTGGTTTTACTTCTTCCACAAGAGGTTAGTTTGTTCTTCTGGCAGTTAATGGTATATTCAATACCTTTCACCCACACCACAATTAAAATGCATCAATTCTTCTTGCACTCTTCATTATACATTATCCAGCTTTTGCATGCATATGAAGTGATTGAAAATACCATGGCTTGGTGCAGGAGCACCTAAGTTTTGAAAGTGACATCTTTGGTCTTAACACTTTAAAGAAGTATTTGCATCATAGTTGACCAATTTAATGCATCATTTTATTTCTTGACTGCTACTTCCATAGATGTTGATTTTGTATTTAAGAAAATGTAATCATTGACAACTTTAATCTTTTCTCCATTTATCATGATGTTGTTTATTGGCCCCTCTGTGAGAATTTTGTTTTCATTCTGTTGAAGTGTATTCTTATTGAAAACTGTAATCTTTGATTTTCATCATTAAGTACTTCAAGTCTACCTTGCTTTCAGCAAGCAAAGTGGTGTCATCTGCATATCACAGATTGTAAATGGATCTTCCTCCAATCCTGATGCCATATTCTTGAATGAAATAGGCAACATCACAAAAGAATCAATGGAAATAAAAAGATAATAAGAGAATATTATGAAGAACAGTACTCTAAAAAATTTGAAAACCTAGAAGAAATGGGCTAATTTCTAGAAAAACACTACTTAACCAAACTTACTTATAGTGTTGCCAGACAATGGTCATATAAGTGTATTTGTATGATCTGTAAGAATTCTCAGGTGTATAGCAGAGCTGACAAGAGACAAGGTTGTAGTCACTTCTTGGTCACAGCCAGCTACCCAGAGGGACCAAGTAGTTGAACTGGTGGGCTCAGGGCCATAGTCACAGGGGACATCAAGCTCAATTGGCATAACATACTACACAAAACATTGTTCCACCTCCTACTTTGGCAAGTAATGTATAGGATCTTAAAATCTTGCAAGCAGCCATCTTGATGCAATGATGGGTCTCTCCTTGTCCAGAGCAAAGAAGAATGAAGAAAAACAAAGATTCATGGAAACAATTAGTCCAACCTACTGGTACACCATGCGATCCTCAGCCTATACTACTATGAGAGCAGAACTAGATGGTGCCTGGCTACCACTCTCAACCACTTAAAGGGGGATCTATATAGGAGATCCTGGATAGAGAGGGAGAACAATGTGGAACAAAACTCAAAATCATTTGGAAAAAAAGGGGACCAGGTTTGCTGGTCTGATAGAGCCTGGTGGAACCACTGAGACTATGGTCCCTACCTGCCCTTCAGGTATGGAATCAAACCCATATCCATGGCTTCCAGCCAAACAGAAGACAGGCATATGAGTTGAACACTTACCAAAAGTAGGTACACTCCTTGGAGAGAACAGTCATTGGAGAAAGAAGGGCTGTTTATGCACAGGGAGACAGCTTAGGGGGTAGGAGTGCATGGAAGGATGGATACAAGGAAGAGGTAACAATTGGGAGGAAGTTGGAGGGGAGCTGTTGCATTGGGGTAAATTGTAGTCAATGTCATGAGACAAAGTGTATGTGAACTGCTGTATGGAAATGAATTCGCTCTGTAAATTTTCACCCAAATCACACTTAAAAGAGAGAGAGAGAGAGAGAGAGAGAGAGAGAGAGAGAGAGAAAGAGAGAGAGAGAATATTATGAAGAACAGTACACTAAAAAATTTGAAAACCTAGAAGGAATGGACTTATTTCTAGAAACACACTATCTAACCAAACTAATTTAGGGAGCACTGGTGGCATAGTGCCTAGGGCATTTGACTGCTATCCAGAAGGCTCATGGTTCAAACCAATCAGCCACTCCTCAGAAGGAAGATTGGGCAATCTATTTCTGTAGAGATACCACCTCAAAATCCCAAGGAGTGTTTGCTATGAGGTGAATCAATTTGACAGCAGTGAGTTTGGTTTGTTTGGAACCAGACTAACATAATCTGTAGTAGAAAATTTGAACAGATTTATCACAAAGGAAAAATTTGAACAGGCCATAAAAAAACACTAACTAAAAATGTCCTGGTTACCAAACATTCAGATAGGAGCTGACATCAATTCTACTCAAACTATTCCAGAACATAGAAATTGAAGAAATATTCCTGAACTCATTCTATGAAGCAATCATAACACTGATACCAAAAAGTCAAAGACATCATTAAAATAGAATATTATGGACCAGTATTTCTCATGGATATAGAAACAAATATTCCCAATAAAATCCTAGCCAATAGAATCCAAAGCACATCAAATAATAATAATAATAATACATCATCACCAAATGGGAGTCACACCATGTATGCAAGGATAGTTTAACTTTAGAAATCAATCAACATAATGCACCATGTAAATAAATGAAAAGAACCACGTGATTATATCAATTGATACAGAAGAGGCTTTCAAAAATCTAACCCCGATTCTTGATAAAAATGATTACCAAACTAGGAATAGAAGGGAAATTCCTCAACATAATTAAGTGTATATATAAAAAACCAATGGCTAAAATTAGTTTCAATGGAGAGATACTGAAAGCATTCTCCTTATGAATGGGAACCAGACAAAGAAGATCTTTATCACTACTTCTATTCAATATTGTATTGGAAGACTTAACCACAATGATGTGGTAAAAATAGGAAATAAAAGGAATCCACATTGGTAAGGAAGATGTAAAACTAACTCTATTTTCAGATGATATCATCTATAATAGAAAATCACTGAGACTAACCAAAAACCTACAGAAACTAAGAGAAGGCTTTTATACAAATTGGCAATGTACAAAATCAACATACAAAAATCAGTGGGATTCCTTTACACTAAAAAATAGAATTCTTAGAAGCAAATTAGAAAAACAGTAGAATTTACAACAGCTTCCCAAAAGATGAAGTACTTAGGAATAAATTTAACCAGAGACACAAAAGAATTACACAAAGAAAACTACAAAACAATACTACAAGAAACCAAAAGAGATCTATATAATAGAAGAATATACCATGTTCATTGATGAGAAGACTTAACATTGTGAAACTGTCAGTATGACCCAAAGCAATATGTAGATATAAGGCAATTTCAATTCAGATTCTATCATCCTTCTTTAAAGAGATCAAAAAGCTAATTCACAACTCTATACTAAAGAGAAAGAGACACCTGCTAAGCAAACCACTATTAAAGAAGATGAACAAAGCAGAAGGCCTCACACTCCCTGATCTCAAAACTTAGTATATAGCCATGGTAGTCAAACCAGCCTGGTACTGGTACAATGAGAGATACACACACCAATGGAACACAATTTATAACCTAGAAATCAGCCCATCAATCTATGGACAGCTGATCTCTTACAAAGGCCAAATTCTATAAATGGAGAAGAAAAATGGTCTCTTTACAAAATGGTGTTACCAAAACTGGATATCCATTTGCAGAGAATTGAAACAGGATCCATATCTTTCACCAAACACCAAAACTAACTTAAGATGGATCAAAGACCTAAATGTGAAATCTAAAACCATAAAGATATCAAAGGAAAAATAGTGGCAAACTTAGGGCACCTAATACATAGCATGGGAGCTCTGGTAGCATAGTGGCTACGGCACTTGACTGCTAACCAGAAGGCTGGTGGTTCAAACCCACTAGCCACTCCCTGGAAGGAAGATGGAGCAATCTACTAGTGATACTGCCTTGGAAACCCAAGGAGGGGTCACTATGAGTTGGGTCTGACTCGACGGCACATAACAACAACAACAACAATTCATAGCATAAAGACACTATCAAATATAACTAAAAATGCACAAACAGCAGAAGACAAAGTAAATGACTGGAACCTTCTACAAGTTAAACATCTACGTGCTTCAAAACACTTCACAAAAAGAGTAAAAGGAGAACTTATAGATTGGGCAAAATTTTGGCAACAACATATTGGACTAGGGACATATCTTTAAAATTATGAAAATATTCAGCATCTGAACAACCAAAGGTCAAATAATCAACCCAATTAAAGAAGGGTAGAGGACAAGAACAGATCCTTCATCAAAGAAGACATTCAGGCAGCCAACCAACACATGAGGAAATGCATATGATCATTAGCCATTAAACCAATACAAACCAAACTTACTGCCATCAAGTCATTTCTGACTCATAGCGAACCCCACTGGGTTTCTGAGGTGGTAAATCTTTACAAAAGTAGATTGTCCAGTCTTCCTTTCACAGAGTAGTTGGTGGGTTTGAACTACCAGCTTTTGGTTAGCAGTCAAATACCTTAGGCACTGAGCCACCAGAGCTCCATTAGACATTGTTGTTATTGTTAGATGCTGGTGAGTCATCACTGACTCATAGTGATCCTGTGTATAGCAGAAAAAAACAATGCCCAGTCCTGTGCCAGCTCCATGACCCTTGCCATATCTGAGCCCATCAGTGTAGCCATTGTGTCAATCCATCTTGTAGAGGGTCTTCCCCGTTTTTATTGACCCTCCTTCTCCAGGGAATGGTTTCTTCTGACAATATGACCAAAGTAGGTGACACAAAGTCTGTCCATTCTCACTTCCAAGGAGCATTCTGGCTGCACTTCTGGGACAGATTTGTTAGTTCTTTTAGCAGTCCACAGTACTTTCAGCATTCTTTGCTAACATCACAACTCAAAAGCATCAGCTCTTTCGTCTTCCTTACTCGTTGTCCAGTTCTCACATGCATATGAGATGGTTGAGAATACCATGGATCGTGTCAGGCACACCTTAGTCTTCAAGGAGATATTTTTGCTCTTTAGCACTTAGAAGAGGTCTTTTGCAGCAGATTTGCCTGGTGCTATACATCTTCTCATATCTTTACTGCTGCTTCCATTGGTGTTGACTGTAGAACTAAGTAATATTAAGTCTTTGACAACTTCAATCTTTTCTCCATTTATCATGATGCTACTTATTGGTCCAGTTTTGCGGAATTTTATTATTTATAAATTGAAGTGTAATCCATGCTGGAGACTGTAGTTTTCAATCTTCATCAGTAAGTGCTTCAAGTCATCCTCACCTTCAGCAAGCAAAGTTGTGTCATCAGTGTATGGCAGGTTGTTAATGACTGTTCCTCCAATCCTGATGCCATGTTCTCCTTCATATAATCCAGCTTCTCAGATTATTTGCTCAGCATACAGATTGAATAAGTATGGTGAAAAGATACAACCCTGACACACTCCCTTCTAGACTTTAAACCATGCAGTGTCACCTTGTTCTGTTCAAACAACAGCCTCCTTGTCTATGCACATGTTCCTTATAAGTACAATTAAGTGTTCTGGAATTTCCATTCTTCTTAATGTGATGCATAATTTATTATGATCCACACAATCAAATATTTTTGCATAGTCAGCAAAACACAAGTAAACTACTTTCTGGTATTCTTTGCTTTGAGCCAAGACCCATCTGACATCAGCAATGATTTCCCTCGTTCTACATCCTCTTATGAATCCAACTTATATTTATGGAAGTTCTCTGCAGCTGTTTTTGAATTATCTTCAGTAAAATTTTACTTGCATGTGATACTAATGATATTGTTCAATAATTTCCATGTTCTGTGGGATTACTTTTCTTTGGAATGGGTACATATATGGATCTATTCCAGTCAGTTGGCCAGGTAGCTGTCTTCTAAATCAAACATCTCAAAGGGTCAATTCCTGGAGCCTTGTTTTATGCCACTTTCTTCAGTGTAGTTTAGACTTCTTCCTTCAATATCATTGGTTCTTGATCATAGACTACCTCCTGAAAGGTACAGTGACTCTGTTTGTCCATTCCATCTTTTGGTGTTTTCTGTGTCATTCAATATTTTGCCTATAGAATCTTTCAATATTACAACTTGAGGCTTAAATATTTTCTTCAGTTCTTTCAGTTTGAGAAATGCAAATTGTTTTCTTTCCTTTTGGTTTTCTAACTCCAGTTCTTTGCACATTTCATTATAATAATTGACTTTGTCTTCTCGAACTGCTCTTTGAAATCTTCTGTTCAGCTCCTTTATCTTGTCATTTCTTCCATTTGCTTTAACTACTCTTCATTCAAGGTCAAGTTTCAGAGTCTCTTCTGACATCCATTTTGGTTTTTTCATCCTTTCCTCTTTCTAATGACCTTTTACTTTCTTCTAGGAGGTCAAGTGGCATAGTGCCTAAGGCATTTTACTGCTAGTCAGAAGGCTGGTCATTTAAACCCACCAGCCACTCCTTGGAAGGAAGGTTGGGCAATCTACTTCTGTAGTGGTATCACCTTGAAAACCCAAGAAGGGGTTGCTATGAGATGGATTTGACTTGATAGCAGTGAGTTTGGTTTTGGTTTTTTTGGTTTCTTCCTGGAAGATGTTCTTGATTTCATCCCACAATTCCTCTGCTTTTTGGTAATTAGTGTTCAATGAATCAAATCTATTCTTTAAATGGTCTGTAAATTCAGAAGGGATATATTCAAGGTCATATTCTGGCTCTCGTGAAGTGGTGCTTATAGTCTTCAGCTTCAACTTGAACTTGAATATGACTTGCAATTGCTGGTCTGTTCCACAGTTAGCTCCTGGCCTTGTTTTGGTTGAAGATACTGAGCTTTTCCATCATCTCTTGCCATCATGGCAAGACTCCATCTCTGTACTCCATCTGGTGAAGTCCATGTGTATAAACCCCATTTGTGTTGTTAAAAAAAAAAGTATTAGCAATGAATCAGTTGTTGGTCATACAAAACTCTATCATGTGATTGCCAGCGTTATTTCTATCATCAAGGCCAAAATTTCCAACTACCGGTGATTCTTCATTTCCAACTTTGCATTAGAGTCACTAGTAATAATCAGCACATCTTGATTGTATGTTCAGTCAATTTCAGACTGCAGAAGTTGGTAAAATTTTTCAATTTCCTTACCTTTGGCTTTGGTAGTTGGAGTGTAAATTTGAATTATAGTGGTATTAAGTGGCATATGGATATTATCACTGACAGCATTTTACTTCAGGATAGATCTCAAAACATTCTTTGTGACGATGAATGCCACTAGATTCTTCTTCTCCTTGTCATTTCCAGCATAATAGATCATATAGTTGTTGTCTGATTCAAAATGGCCAAAACTGGTCCATTTCAGCTCTCTAATGTCTAGGATATCAATTTTACTTGTTCCATTTCATTTTTGACAACTTCCAGTATTCCTACATTCATACTTCGTACATTACATGTTCTGATTAGTAACGGATGTTTACAGCTGTTTCTTCTCATTTTCAGTCATGCCACGTCAGCAAATGGAAGTCCCAAAAGCTCTATTTTATCCATATCATTAAGGTCAATTCTACTTGGATGAGGTAGCGCTTTCCCAGTCATGTTTTGAGTGCCTTCTGACCTGTGGGGCTCATCTTCTGGCACTGTATTGAATAATGTTTCAGGGCTATTCCAATAATATATCAGACAGTGTTTCACTGCAATTCATAAGGTTTCCCCTTGCCAATTCTATGAGATTGGATGGCCTCTTCCTTCTTCTGAGTCTGTGTCAGTCTGGAAGCCCCACTGAAACTCATGTACCATAGGCAATCCTGCTGACATTTGAAACACTGCTGGCACAGCCTCCAGCCTCACAATAACACTCAACTTACCACAGTGTGATAAATTGACAGACAGTTTCATCTCCCTTAACTGTTCCATACTGCTCCACCCACTTTCTGGCTTTCCCACTACCTATTCTGGCCATCTGTCCTGGCTTCCACTTCCTGCCTGTGTGGGGGCTCTCTCCTCTCTTACCTGTAACTGGACATCTGGCCTGGCTTTCAACTATTAATGCTTAAGTAAGATGATATATCATTGCCATTTTGATTTACAAAGCAAATTGTTTTTCTGTTCAACCATTCATACACATCTTGTTTTGTGACATTGATTAAAATCTCCACAATATAACAACACTCTTCCTACTTCCTCTCTGCAAAAAAACATCATCTCACTTAAGCATCAACAAAAACTAAACTCACTGCCATCAAATCAAATCTGACTCATAGCGACCCCTCCTTGGGTTTCTGAGGTGGTATCACTATGGTATTAGATTGCCCAACTTTCTTTCTTAGGAGGGGCTGATGGATTTGAACTTCCAGCCTTCTGATTAACAGTTAAATGCCTTAGATACTATGCCATAGAGCTCTCTAGGCATTAATAGCAAAGTGCAAAAAACAAAAAATGCTGACAAGGGGCTGGAGAAAATGGAACATACAAACACTTCTGGTAGGACTGTAAAATAGTGCAACCAATGTGTACATTGGTATGGTATTTGCTTAAAAAGTTGGAAATAATCCAGCAATCCCACTACTAGGTACATATCTAACAGAAATAAGAACTCTGACATAAACAGTTATATGCACATGCACATTCATCACAGCTTTATTTACAATAGCAAAATGATGGAAACCATCTAAGTTTCCCATCAACAGATGAATGGATAAGCAAACTATGATACACATGCACAAAGGAATACTACATAATGTTAAAGAATAATGATGAATATGCAGAACACCTCATAACACAGATGAACCTAGAGGACATTATGATGAGTTAAATTGGTAATTTCAAAAGGATAAATACCATATGAGAACAAACAAAACAAAACCAAACTCACTGCCATCGAGTCTATTTGACTCATAGTGACCCCTCCTTGGGTTTCTGAGGCAGTATCTCTACCAAGTAGATTGCTCAATCTTTCATTTGAGGAGTGGCTGGTGGCTTTGAACTACCAGCCTTTTGGTTAGCAGTCAAATGTCTTAGGTACTATGCCACCAGAGCTCCCTATATGAGACCACTACCATAAAAATTCAAAATATTTTTAAAAGGTAACTAGTATGGCGGCGGGGGGTGAATATTGGCAAATCACTAACTAGAAGGTAGATATATATTAACTTGTGTGAAGGGAAAGACAATATAAAACAGGAGATATCAGCACAAAATAATCACTGCAAAGGAAGATACTGGGAAGAGTCAAGAGTTAAAGGCAATATAGCTAAATACTATTACTTACATAATCCTACAATAACAATAATATTGATTATATATGGGTGGATACATAGATAGACACTTAAGATGAACAAGTGTGAGAAGGTGAATGAGACTATATCAAAATATATATATATATATGTCTGACTGAGGATATTTCTAGTTATGTAGCTATATGTGCTGCAAATATATCCATGAATATAATAGATCATATAGGAAACAAAGTTATGAAAAGATTTTAGCTGTAATCAAGCACCTTGAGGGTATCAGTCACTGGGCCTTGGGGTTCAGGATCATAGTGTCAAGAGATATCAAGGTCACTTGGCATAATATACTCCACAAAAACAATGTTCAACATGGTACTTTGGTGAATATTAATGAGGGACTTCAAAGCTTGTAAGCAGCCATATAAGATGCTATTACTAGTCTCTCCCCATCTGTAGCAAAGAAGAGTGAAGGAAATCAGAGATACGTGGAAACAATCCAAAGTACTAATGGACCATGAAAACTCTAGCCTCCATGACCCTGAGGCCAGAAATAGTAGATGGTTCCTGGCTACCACTACTGTCTTCTCTGAAAGGATTAACAGTGGGAGATCTTGTATAGAGTGAGAGAAAAATGTGGAACAAAATACAAAACCATAAAAAAGACCAGGCTTATTGGTCTGATAAAGACTTGTGGAATTCCCAAGACTTTGGCCTGGAACTCAGTGAATTCATGCACCTGGCTCAACTTTCAGCCACACAACTGACGGGCCTCTAAGGTCAATAATTATTTCACGGAGGTATATACTCCCTAGAGCTATCAAGCATACAAAATCAAAATGGCAGCATTTGTCATGAGATAAAGCTCAGCCATCACAAAGGGATAGGGAAGAAAGGTAAATGGAAATGGGAAACACAGGGAAGAAGAAGCAAGAGTGCTCTTACATTGTGGAGATTTTAATCAATGTCATGAAACAAGATTTGTATGTATTGTTGAATGGAAAACCAGTTTGCTGTATCAACTTTAACACAAATCATGATAAAAAATTGAACAAAAATAATGATTTTGGTAGAAAGGTTAAAGAAGGAATGGATGAGTTATCAGAATGAGTATTTCTAATCACAAACTGAGGGTGTCAATGGAGCCAGGAAGATGATAGGGAGATAATCCACTAAATCACACACATCTACCTGCAAGGATTTGCCATCAATAAGAAAGGATTCTAAAAGAGACTGAAAATGCAAACCTGTTTCCAAATTAAAAAAAAAAAAAAAAAAAAGCAAAAAACACTGACAAGTTTGCCAGCATTTATCAATGAGAAATAAAAATAGGAAATGTGGATCACTATAGTCTCACTCTAACCAACTTGAATGTATAAAGAAAATATAATAAATCTTGGTAGTTGCTATGCATTTTCTGAGAGTTCACCCTAGTTTTCATGTATCAATGAATTCATTTATTCAGCATAAATTTGTTGTGCAATTTCATGTACTAGGAATGCTTCTAGGATTTTTTTTTTTCAGGTCTCATATCTCCTATGTTTTGCAGCAGATAGAGAGATAAATAGATATTTATAATACCCTGTGCAATCATAGTAGTATGTCCATAAGGCAGAGGCAGTATGGTTTGATTAATTCTGTCTCAATTTCCTCTGGCGTTACACACACACACACAAAGGGTTCTGATGGTGCAGTGGTTAAGGCATTTGGATGCTAACAAAAAGGTCAGTAGTTTTGATCACCAACCACTCCATGGAAGATGAGGCAGTCAGCTTCCATAAAAATTTACACCCTTGGAAAACACACAGGGGTTGCTATGAGTCAGAATCAACTTGAAGGTAGTGATTTTTTTTTTTTTTTTTTATAGTTTCATGCAACAAACATGTTCCTTAAATGGTTGGAATGGATAAGCATTATGATTTGTAAGCAATTCTTTTCCTGGCAAAAACTTTCCTCTGCTGTAAAGTGCTTATAACAGAGTCTGGCACATAGGGACACATCTAAAAATGTTAGCTTTGAGGTTATTCTCAACCAAGTGACATCTCTGGAGAATTTTAAATATCTAAATGTAATAGAATAGAGGAAGTTGGATTAAAAAGGTAAGAAATGAAACTAGAACACACAGTGGTCATCAAAGAAAAACATCAGTTGAATATCATGTATAAGAATTGACTTTCACACAGGGGTGGTTTTAAAGCAACAAATTCTGAAGAATTTTCTATGTGTATGGCATAATTTTGGTGTAGAAAGATCTCTCTTGCTGAATTCTGGGAAAGTGAGTAAAAAGTTGGAGTTAAAGATTGGGAGTTAGAAGACCACTTAAAAGGATTTTGGAAAACTCAAGGAGATAGTTGATAAGGGTCTCAATTGTATACAGTGTTAGGGAAGATGAAAAGCAATGTAATGATTTGGTGAGCTAGTATCAATAGGGCTTTGGATTTGGAATGATGACAGAACTTAAGGCTACTACTGGTTTCATTTGTTGGCATGTAGTGCCATTTCTTGAGATGAAACCCACACACCTGCAAATACACCCACCCACACAATTATATGAGCAAGTTTTGAAGCAGAAGTATTGAATACTGAAGATGGTTATGTAGAGGTGCTTAAGGACCACTCAAAAATCTTTATCCAGCAGACTTTTAGACAAAAATTGACTCATAATATAGACAACTGTGGTAGATAGAATAATAACCCCTCAAAGACGGCCACACTGTGAATGTTACCTTACATGGCAAAGGAGACTTTGCACATACAATTAAGTTTGGCACAAACAGTTGAGTAAATGAATACCAGCTGAAAAGTTAGTGGTTGGAACCAACCCAGTGGATTCTTAGAAGACAGATCTTGTAAGTGACCTGCTTTCAAAAAGTCCAGTCTTTAAAACAACAGTGTGGTTCTTAGGTGTCATTGAGCTGGCTCTGACTCATAGTGACCCTATGCACAACAGACTGCCCAGTCATGTGCCATCCTCACAATCCTTTCTATACCTGAGCCCATCATTGCAGCCACTGTGTCAATCTATTTTGTTGAGGGCCTTCCCCTTTTTCTCTGACCCTCCACTTTACCAAGAATGATATTCTTCTCCAGTGAATCCCTTTTAACAACATGACTAAACTAGGTGTTAAATCTGGCCATTCTCAGTTCCAAGGAGCATTCCAGCTGCTTTCCTCCAAAACAGTTTGTTCATTCTTTTTGTAGTCCATGGTACTTTCAGAATTCTTCACCAACATCACAACTCAAAAGCATAAACTCTTCTTCAGTCTTACTTATTCATTGTCCAGCCTTGACAGTCATACGAGGCTATTGAAAATACCATGACTTGGGCACACCTTACTCTTCAAAGAGACATCTTTGCTCTTTAGCAATTTAAAAAGATCTTTTACAGCACATTTTCTTAGTGCAATACATCATTTAATTTCTTGACTTCTGCTTCCATTGGTGTTGATCATGGAATTAAGTAATATGAAATTTTTGACAGCTTCAATTTTTTCTCCATTTATTGTGATGCTCCTTAGTGGTCCAGTTGTGAGGATTTTCATTTTCATTGTGATGAGCTGTAAGCCTGACTGCAGATTGTTGTTTTTAATCTTCATCAGTAAGTGCTTCAAGTCATCTTTACTTTCAGCAAGCCAGGCTGTGTTGTCTACATATTTCAGTTTTGTTAATGAGTCCAATCCTGGTGGCACATTCTTCTTCACATAGTCCACCTTCTTGGATTATTTACTCAGCATACAGATTGAACAAATATGGTGAAATTATACATCCCTGACTTACTTCCTTCTCAATTTTAACTATGTAGTTTCACCTGGTTCCTGGTCTATGTACAGGTTCCTCATGAGCACAATTAAGTGTTTTGTAATTCTCATTCTTCTCAATGTTATCCATAATTTGTTATATTCCACACAGTTGAATGCTTTTGTATAGTTAATGCAAAAACAGCAAGGAGGCCACATGTCCTGACCTCCTCTAATCCCACAAGAGGAAGACAGGATTACCAGCAGTAACCCAAGGCCTATTACTGCAAGGTCAGACATGCTGCCTCCCTCCAGCCCTTTCCCCAACCTTTCCTCCCAAAGCACCCACCACCTCTCCTGGGTTCGCTAATTCACTGCAGTGGCCACACAGAACTCACAGATTATGAGGTTTATTAGGGAAGCACCACAGGCTACAATTCAAGTTCCTGAAAAAATGCTCAGTCTCTCTCCTAGCCCACCGTCCCTCAGCCAAGAGTCTCTCACAGTCTCTTTCCCAGCAGTGCTGGTCCCTCGGTGTCTCACTCAGCAATGCGTGTCTCTTTCATCTCTTTCCCAGCAATGCGTGTCTCAGGAGCCCGTGTCTCTTCCAGCAGCATGTCTTCCTCAACCGGCAGTCAGAGAGAGTTCTGCCTCTAGAAGACCTCCTTTTGAGCCCGGTGGTGTGGTCAAACTAGCCAATCACAACATCAGAACTCTAAGCACCTGAGAGAGAGTGGGCACCTCCCAGAACATTGTTTTGTGCCACTCCCAACAGAAATACTCCAGGTGGACACCTTCAGCAATCAGGAGCTCCTCAGTTGCTCATAGCAAATCCCACCTTGGAGTTTACAAGGACTTATGGGTAGAAAAGCCACACAAAGTAATTTACTACACTGCAGTCAATAAACATAAATAAACATCTTTCTTGTATTACCAGACTGGTATTGCCAGTGGGCTTGCCATAAATTAGAATTGATTTGAAGGGATCTTTCACATAACAACACAAAGATGGAGAAATCATCTTGGAATATCTAGGTTCTGGTTGTCTCATCTCCTGAGTCATTAGAAGGTAGAAGAGTAAGTCAGAAAAATGTGACAGAAACAGCAGAAGAAATCAGAATAATGAAGGGAACATGCAGCTGAATTCTGCCACTGTCTGCATGAGACTAGAAGCAGTTTCCCTGAATGCCTCCATTGGGGAACACACCCCACTCACACATTGATCTTAGCCCAGCAAGACTTATGATGGTCTTCAGACCTACAGATTTGTAATATGATATGTGTGCTGTTTTACATCACTAAATTCTTGGTAATTTCTTATGGCAATAATAGAACATAGTGTAGTGCCTAAGGCACTTGACTGCTAACCAGAAGGCTGGTGGTTCAAACCCACCAGCCACTCCTCAGCAGAAAGATGGGGCAATCTACTTCCGT
Organism: Orycteropus afer afer; assembly: GCF_000298275.1. Classification (NCBI taxonomy): domain Eukaryota; kingdom Metazoa; phylum Chordata; class Mammalia; order Tubulidentata; family Orycteropodidae; genus Orycteropus; species Orycteropus afer. The sequence goes on along the minus strand of NW_006921702.1, from coordinate 1,619,333 downwards.
AGTGATACTGCCTCAGAAACCCAATCAGGGGTGGCTATGAGTCGGGTCCAACTCAACGGCACATAACAACAAAAACAACAACAACATCATTATTGAAGTGAATATCTAGATTTGAATCTTCTGCCAAGAGATGATAATTGAAGATATGGCAGTAGTCTCATTGTCTGTAATTAATTTTAAATATCTGTAATTTAAAATATCTAAAAGGGGGTAGGGTGACATAGGTATTTCTAAATTAACTTTTAACTATAAATCTGGGGTGATGAGCTGAGATTTCGATTTCCATGATCAGGATAGAATATACCAGAAGATGGTAGTTAATGTTTGAAGGCCAAAACTTTAAATATTGCTAGGAGCTCTGGTAGCATAGCGCCTAAGGCACTTGACTGCTAACCAGGAGGCTGGTGGTTCAAACCCACCAGCCACTCCTCAGAAGGAAGGTTGGGCAATCCTACTTCCGTAGTGATAACTGCCTTGGAAACCCAAAGAGGGGTTGCTAGGAGTCGGGGCCGACTTGATGGCAAATAACAACAACAACAACACCTAGATCTTTAGCAAACTTTTCATATTTGGCATGACAGTAGATAGAGATAATTTTTCATGGTTGATGTGAGTAAGGTTTCAGATATGTGCAAGACATATGGTTTTTTATAAATGTGGTAGATTTACTCCTGTATCTTACATGAAAAAGAGCAACAATATGATCCATCCACAACTGTAACATTTTTGGAGTATTTGTCTAGATTTTAAAATCAATTTAACTCTGGGTTCCTACTTAATGAAGACCTCTGTTGCCTTACCTATATAAGTTTGGCTGATATAAGAATGAAAATAACGTACTCATTTTCAATTGAACTGTTTATCCAGAGGGCTTCTTAGAGAATATGAGGAAAGAATTCAGGGATTCCAACAGGATTGCTGGAAGAAAGCACATGTTTTGTGTGTTTTTTTGTGAAAAGAAAAATGCATGTTTATATGGTTTGTAGTCTTGGATTTGTATTTCTTTCATTTTAATATAACATAGTAGCAAGATTTTGTGTATCTGGAAAGAGGAGATACTTAGCTGCAGCTTAGAACTTTATAAGCAGCTCTGCTGGTAGTGGTTAAGGCATTTGGCTGTTAACCAAAATGTTGGTGGTTCGAACCCACCAGCTGCCCCATGGAAGAATGATGAAATATTCTGCTTCCATAAAGATTTACAGCCTTGGAAACCCAATGGGAGTCACTATGAGTTGGAATTGACTAGATTGCAGTGAGTTTGGTTTTTGTTTTATAACTTTATAGGACATCTCCAATATTAATAGAAAGAATGTGATGATAATTGAACAATCAAAATTATTTAGGTCATTTATCAATAGGAGTGTATGTGGTCCCTCAAGGTATTAGAAGAAAAGAGGATTATGTTTTAAACACTAATACATACTTTTTAAAATATTTAAATTCCAGGTAAGGAAAAGAAATGAATGAGAGCCAAATAATTTCATACACTGTTGTGAAAATTTCATCAAGTGACATGGTAATCACGAATATGCACTTATTGAGAAAAAACAAGGAACTGTTTCAAATAAATCCTTTTATTCATTTCTGATAAAATACTATGCAGTAACTTATTGCCATTTCACAGATGAGGGAACTAAAACTTGAAGAGGGTTAAAACCCTGCTTAAAGTCACATATAAGTTTGAGAGACATTTTTTAAACACAGGCATCTAATAAGGGACACCTGAATTCCATAAGCAAAAGCATAAAGTGCTCTGATCTTGAACTTCATAAGGTCCAGCTACAAATCAGAGATTCCAAAGGTACTAATTTTTTCCATCTTTGCCTTATGTTACAGAGAAATTAGCAAGGAAATAGATAGGTCAACAACAGAATGAGGATATTCTGGTAAGAACAATTTAATTTGAAGCTTTGGAGGTTGCTCTTGCTCCAGATTTTATATCTTTTTATTGCAGTGTACAGGGCAATAGAAAGCTCCTTTTTTGCCAAGATGAATAAATCAATTTCTGTTTCCTTCAGCTAACAGGGCAGAGGGTCAATCAATATATGTCATTGTCCAAGTGTTTGAGAAAGACATCATGATGCTGTGAAGAGTACAGGCCCAGGATTGGGAGGATGATAGATAACAGAACTTCCATCACCAAACCTGGCATCTAATCCATAATTAAGTACTTGGGATCTTACCAAATGGGAAAGCAAGCAAGATGCATAATATAGATTTAAATATGTTTTCACATATTGAAGCTATAACTATGTTTGGTCTTTCTGCACTTCCTGAGGTGGAAGCTGTGTCATTTAAAAGAACATTTTAGGAAAAAAAAAAAAAAAGATGAGATGGCAGTGGCTTGAAAGGAAATTATGCATAATTGCTTGGGTGTGAATATACTCATCAAGAGGCTATCTTGAATGCCTCTGAGAAGTCAGATAATTTTAAGAATATATAAATATCGAACCTCCAAATAAGTTGCAAAGTAATGTGAACAAATTTTGGCACTGCATTATTCTCATAGAAACTGCTTTTAATATTAATATTGTACTTTTTAAAAAGAATTCAGATGATATTTTAACTCATTAATTCCTAAACTTGTTTACACAGCACATAATGATTATTCAGTAGGGTATGAAGAGACATGCAGGCATAAGGCATAGTCTGGCCCACATTTCAACAGTGAAGTTAGAAATGCACTATCTGGGTATACAGCAATAATAAGAAAATGATAATAAAATAAAGACAAAAAATAAAAAGAACTGTCCTTAGATAATTTACATTTCATTTGTTGGAGAGATGCAATAATTAAAAAAGGAAAATAGAATTTTATGTGGTCTGGTAGACAAAATAAACCACACTCAAAGATGTCCAAGTCCTAATCCAATATTTTTTTTGTGGCTATGATTAAGATTAAAACCTAACTCATTGCCATTGAGTTGATTCCAACTCATAGCGACTCCCCCCCCCCCATTGGGTTTTTGAAGCTGTAAATATTTACGAAAGTAGATCACTCCATCTTTCTTCCATGGGGCAGTTCATGAGTTTGAACCATTAACATTCTGGTTAGCAGCCATATCTTTATCCACTATGCCACCAGAGTTCCTTATGATTAAGGTTAATACAAATCCTTTAGAACAGAGAACATGTTCCAGTTATCATGACTCAGAGAAGGAAATGTTATCAAGGAAGCAGGATCAGAGATGCCATGTTGCTTGCTTTGAAGATGAATTAAGAATGTGTCCCAAGGATATGTGTCATGCCTCTAGAAGTTGGACAAGGCAAAGAAACAGATCTCCCCTAGAGCATCTGTGAATAATGTAACCCTGTGAACATAGGAGTTTTAGTTCAGGGAGACTCATATCAAACTTCCGACTGACAGAACAGTAGTGGGAAAAATATATATTGTTATAAACCACTAAGTTTGTGGCAATTTGTTATAACAGCAAAATGACTAATGCAGATGATGATAGTGCTATGGTGGAAAATATAGCATGAGTGAGGGAAAGGAAATAAATGTTGATTGTAGAAGGTAAGGAAGTTTTCGCTATAGGGATTAGTAAAGGTCCCCCTGGGATGACACATGAGTAAAAACTAGAAAGTAGGGGCAGTGGATCCTGTGCACCGGCAGAAGTGTTGTAGATAGAAGAGGCATAAAGGCCTAAGACCATATGTTCTGCTTGGGAGAAAAGGACAATACCCTAGGCCATGGACAGAAAGTGATTATAAGCTATTGCATCAGCTCAGATGAGAGTTATTGTGAGGGTAGAGACAGAGTAAAATATATAAATAACAAAGAAAGGGAGAGATATTTTTGAGGTCTAATTTGCTAGAAAACAATACTGATTATAAAGAAAGAGAATTCAAGGTTCAAAAATGAATTTACTATTTAATGATGAGACGATAACTTGAATAACAGTGGACTGAAAAGAAATCAGGAAGTGATGACAAGAAGCAGTTTCAGCATCAGTAATGTGGGGATCAAGGGGGCCCGTCCTCAGAGTGGTGTCCAGAAGGTGTGACAGAAGGTAAGGGGAAGTAAGGGCTAGAATTATAGACTGGAGATGTATGTACTTAAAGAGGTGATCATTAACACCACGTAAATCCAGACTGAAGTCCAGTCTCACCTTCTTATTCAGATCTTCTTCTTAACTATCTTTTATCCAATAGCTAAATCTTAGATTCTACTCTATGTTTGGGTATGAATATTCAATGAATATTCATTGGTTGTGGAGGCATCTCTAAAGTCTTAGTGGGAAAGGCATTCTATCTCATCCCAGGCTTAATATTGAATTAAAAGGATTATCTAGTTCAAGTTGTTAGTAATTGCATTAGCAGTGACAGTTTTAGTATGGTATAGTATTTGAGAAAATAAAAATAGAAGGAAAAATGAGCTTTGGTGGTGTAGTGGGTAAGGCATTCAGTGGCTAACCGAAAGGCCAGTGGTTCAAACCCACCAGCTGTTCCATGAAAGAAAAATAGGACAGTCTGTGTCCATAAAGGTTCACAGACTCGGAAACCCAATGGTGATCACAATGAGTCAGAATTGACTCAGTGATAGTGAGACTTTATGTAAAATTTAGAGTCACATTGGGGTGTAACAGAGAACAATGATCTTTTTGCTTCCTCATCTTAGAAGAGATGATCAGCTTTAGGGTTCAGAGCCTAACGGTGATGTAAATACCATAGGAAAGAGACTAGGGTGATGACAGCGGCACAAGGGAACGGGTGAGGGAACATGGAGGAGAGACAGACTGACACCATGAGTGAAGGGTGGATTGTAAAAAAGTAATCAAAGATAGGGTTTTAATTTCCTTGTGTATCACATGCTTCTCACACACATAAATGCAAACACTCACATGTATGTAAATATTGAATAAATATGATTCATCTTTGACCTTTCATTTTGACTGTATTCAAGGAGTGGGGTACAGTATTTCAATATAAAATATATTTTCTATTCTGAAGGATGGGTTATCAAATGTTCTTTGCACCATAGAATGACCTAGGGAGCATGTTGAATGGGTGATTCCCAGTGGCTCTGATTTTGTGTTTCTCTAATAAATATTTGGAATAGGGATTTAAAAGGCAAACAAAAAAAAATTAATGCTGTAGGCAACTTTGTAATGGTCAGGTAATGTAGTTCTTAGCCTACATCTTGACATATATTAATACTTGGGTTTTCACACTCTGAGATGGCCACCACTAGGGAATTGTGTATTGATTGCTTTCTCAATGCAATTAAATTGATTTCAGTTAAATTTCACAAGAACATAGTAAAGACTCTTTAAGTTCAGTATTAGATAGCATACAGCAGTAAGGGAATTAGATTCAACACATTATATATTGCTATTTCTTCAAAGCAGGGGAAAAGAAGGATGCCGTAATTTAATGATTGCATCTTAAAAGAAGAAATGTTATCATTCTGTACTTCTAGCATTTGACCAAATATTTGTCCTATTAGCAGGAGCAGATTACAAGGTAAGCCTAGGTTTACTTACGATTATTAATCTGTACTGACCAGTTGCACATCTGTGATGAAAAATATGTGAAACTGTTCACCACAAATTATTAAGTAAAGCCTGGGCTTACCTTGCTTACTCCATACTCCATCCCTGTCAGGGATGGCCAATGTGAAAAGAAGTTTTTATTCAGTAGAAAAGTGTTGTGGGCTTGAGAAAGAGACAGATGCTAGCCATATTAGAAGAAGAATCTTGAGTGTCATAAAAAAATATGAAATTTTTCACTGCCAATTACTGATTAAGCACAAGCAAGCCCATGCTTACCTTGCCTATTGAGCAATATTGTACTTCTTTTAAGTTTAAAATAATGACTGTTTTTCTGCCTAGGCTTTTTGGCTTAGTTAAAAGTTCTCAGACAGCTTTTAGTTAGCGTTTTATAAAACTTTTCTCAAAAATGTTCATACTATGACTGATTAATCAGCTTTAAAGAGTGAATATTTGGATAAAACAAAGTATTGAAAATAATATAAAAAGTGTGCTATGGAACAAGATAATTTTGTGCATACATTTAGGGTATAAATATACTTGCCTGTGATTGCTTAGTTGCATACATGCAGCCAAATTTTACCAGAAAATTCATATCCTAGTAAAACCTCATTTGAATTTCTTTGATTGCTGAAGTACTTGTTATTTAACTTTGTAATTTTACATTATTTAGTTTTGTAACTTTACACCATTTGATGACTTCCCTATCCTTGTTATTACTGTTGCTAGTTGCTGCTGTGTCAGCTTTGATTCACAAGAGGTTAGGTACAAGAGAATGAAACATTGATTACCTGGTCCTGGGTCATCTTCATGATGGTTGGTATGCCCCAGGCCATAGTTGAGATGCACTGTCTATTTTTAGTGCCTTTCAACCTGAGGAGTCATCTTTCAGCACTCTAATGCACAGTGTTCTATATGAGCCACGGGTTTTCATTAGCTAATTTTTAGAAGTAGATCCCTAGGCCTTTCTGCCTAGTCTGTCTGAGTCTGGAAGTTTTGCCGAAAGCTGTATGCCATGGGTAACTTTACTGGTATTTCAATTACTGACAACACAATATCCAGCTTCATAGCAACATGTAAGCCACAACAGTATGAAAAATGTGACAGGTGGGTATCAACACCTAACCCATTTAAAAGAGAAGTGCTGTAAACTCCAAGGGAGGTGAGAATCATGAAGAAAAGAAACCAACATTTTTTTTTTTAATATTAATAACTATCAGAGCTAGGCATTTTATATGCACAATACATTTTAATCATTACTTCAACAATATGAGGTTGATATTTTTAGATCCACTTTACATTAAAGAAAATTTAAGTGTTCAGAGAGTTTAAATAAACTGCCCGAGGATGTTCAACATGATGCTTCTAGGTTATACGGAATTAAACTTACCAGAAAACAACAATAATAAAAAGCACTTGAAGAAATCAAACTACTTTATGTGGGAAAGTTGTTTGTGAGTCTCAAATACAATTAAGTATCATTTTAATGTATTATTGTTGTTGTTGTTGTTATGTGCCGTCGAGTCATCCCTGACCCATAGCGACCCCTCCTTGGGTTTCCGAGGCAGTATCACTACGGAAGTAGGATTGCCCAACCTTCCTTCTGAGGAGTGGCTGGTGGGTTTGAACTGCCAGCCTTCTGGTTAGCAGTCAAGTGCTTTAGCCACTATTCTACCAGAGCTCCTAAATATTACCATTTTGAAAAATCTAATGAAACCAAGTATATGAATTGAATGATTTTAACCGTGCTAAATAAGTCAGAATTGTTCTCTGGACATTAATTATCAGGAGCAACTATGCATTTATTCATCAGTGCATTGAGAAATGAGGTATTAAAAAAAAAAAAATGGGGCAGAGGAGGGTTGGGATAATAAGTATGGGGATGCTATCCTTTCAGAATCAAATAGCAGAGATAATAAAACACAGCTTCACAACCAAGGGGGATTTAAGATGGAGAGGACATGTAAAGTCGGCATGACCTAAGGAAGCATAAAACTGGAAGAAACAGTGGGCTCTTAAAGTCACTTAAAGTTCCATATTTTTATAATTTTCTTTGTTTCTGTGTTTTTCTAAATGGAATATAATTTTGACAGGACTTAGCAGTCAAATTCCTTAGGCACTGTGCCACCAGACTTTCTTGTTTAGTGAATTTTTGGTAATCACCATCATATGCCTCCATTTTTCTTTCATATGTAACTTTTGAAGTCCTTCTGTAACATCTCTTTATTTCTTCATGTTTATAGATTTAATGGAAGTATCTCAACCTAGTAAGAATATTAACATGATGAATAAAACTTACCATTCCGTTTTATTTAACAGATATTATTTTGTCTGTCATTTAATGACAAACTAACTTCTTCATGAAGTAAAGTCAATTTTATGCATGATATTCTATTTAATAATTTAAGAAATTGAAAACTAAAAGAAACATGTACTTTAAAGAATGTGTTAAAGCTTTGGAATACTTATAAAAAGAAGTGTTAAAAGGGACAAGGATGTCAGATTATACCAATAAAATTGTCCAAAGCACACTCAGTTATTCTGTGTCTGTACTTAATTATCAGATACAAAATTATATTATTCCTATGGCTTTAAATGTACTATTTCTTAATTGTATTCTTATGGAAATAAAATATAAATAATGTTAAATACCATAGGCTGCTTATATTATTGATCTGTTCTTAGCTTGAATTTTTTGAAAACAGAGGAGATTTTTTAAAAATAATATTACATGAACAAAATATAGAAATACCCTGGAAGATTTTACTACCTAAAATCATTTTAAATAAATAATCACTTTTTATTTTTGGATTACTATTTTTAGAGAATCATTTAAAACAAGCTTATGTCAGAGCTTTTTTTTTTATTTCCCCCCAAGGAATTCATAGAAAAAAATAAAAAAAGGAATTCACTGAATTTGTTCTCACACCTTAACAGAAACTGTTCAATGCTTAATAGGATCACATAAGCTTAAGTATCTAAATTCCTTCACTCAGTTCTGCTTCATCCTCTGCATCAACAATTGCCTTATATCTCATATTTTTCAATGGAAAATGAGGATGATAATGAGTACTACCTAACAGAGCTGTGAGAATTAGACAGTAGTTAAAATGAAGTTAAAACAGTGCTTTATGAATGAGTCACTCACAGAATTAATTTCCTTTTATTTTTCTTACATGTGCATTCATTTCCCATAAGTACTAATGTTTCATATAATGAATTTAGGATTCCTAGCCTGCCAATATCTCAATTTTGTTTGTCATCTCCTCAAAGGTGTGTGCTCTCATTACCCAATATGAATTGCAGCTTTGGAAACCCAAGGAGGGATTGCTATGAGTCGGATCCAACTCAACGGCAGTGAGTTTGGTTTTGCTTTTGTAATCTCTCTACACTCCCTAACCAGCAGTGATGATATCACTACTTTGCCCATTATGTTTCTGTCAAAACCAAACAAACCAAACTCACTGCCTTCAAGTGGGATCTGACTCAAAGCGATACCACCTTGGGTTTCTGAGGCGGTATCACTACGGAAGTAGATTGCCCACTCTTCCTTCCCAGGAGTGACTAACGTATTATTTATTTGTTTATAATACTTATTACCTGACTTTCTCAAGTAGAATGCTGATCTATAAGAATAGTAATTTTATATGTTCTATTCACTGATATCTTCTCGGAGTCTTGAAAATTACTTGGCAAATCAATAATTAATTTTTAAATGCTAACAATATTTTTAACTTTAAAAAATATTACTTATAAAAGGACCATTTATTTAAGAAAATATACCAATTACAAATATCTATAAAAGAAGCCCTGGTGGCATAATGTTTAAGCACTCAGCTACTATACAAAAGGTTGGCAGTTCATATCCTCTTAATAACTCCATGGGCCCATGGGAGAAAGTTCTGATGATCTGCTTCTATAAAGATTACGCACCCTGCCCGCCCCCCAAAAAAAAAAAAAATCTCATTGCTATCAAGTTGATTCTGATTCATAGTGATCTCTTTTGGGTTTCTGAGGCAGTAAAACTTTACAGAAGTTGATTTCCTGTCTTCCTTCCATGGAGAGTGGCTGGTGGGTTTGAACCATCAACCTTTTGGTTAGCAGTCAAATACCCTAGGCACTATGCCATAGAGACAAGAAAAACTTAAAGGGTAATTTTACTCTGCCACATGGGATTGCTATGAGTCAGAATCAACTCGGTAGCACCAAACAACAACAGCACAAGCATACACATACAATTAGTTACATGTTATGTTATAATTATAATATTAATATTATAGTAATAATGGCCCATATTAAAAAAGAAGAGATAAGTACCCTAACACTCCACTAGATGAACAAGTGCACACTAAACCCAAAATAACATATAGAAGGAAGTAATTAAATCAAAATGTATCACATACCTATATGTAAAAGCTAAAACTATAAAACACGTAGAAGAAAACAAAGATATAAATCTTTGTACTTTGTTGTTGTTAAGTGCTGTCAAATCAGACCTGACTCAGAGCGACCCCTCCTCCGGTTTCCGAGGCAGTATTACCCAACCTTTCTTCTGAGGAGCGGCTGGTGGGTTTGAATCGCCAGCTTTCCGGTTAGCAGTCAAATGCCTTAGGAACTATGCTACCAGAGGTCCTCAGAAAGAAGGCTGGGCAATCCACATCTGTAGTGATACAGCCTTAGAAACCCAAGAAGGGGTCTCTATGAGTTGGATCTGACTCCATGTCAGTGGTTGTTTGTACTTTAGGCAATGGTTTTCTAAATGTAACACAGATATACAAAAAAGGCAAATTAGACTTCATCAAAATTAAGAATGTTTGTGCTGCAAATTATACCATAAATAATTTGAAAATATAAAAACCTCTTATGCAAAAAAAGTTCACAAATTGTACATCTGATAATGAACTTGTATCCGGAATATATAAAGAGCTCTTAAATATTAGTCATAAAAGAGAAATAATCCAATTATCAATGAGCAAAATATTTGAATAGACACAAGGAAGATATACAGTCAATAACTCTATGCAAAAGGTGTTCAACATGATTAGTGATTTGTTGTTATTAGGTGCTGTTGAGTCAGTTCCAACTCACTGCAACCCAACATACAACAGAAAGAAACATTGTAGAATCCTCTGCTATCCTCCTAATCATTGCTATGTTGGAGCCCATTATTGGAGCCACTGTGGCAATCTGTCTTTTTTTTTTTTTTGCTGACTCTCTACTTTACCAAGCATGATATCCTTCTCCAGAGACTGGTCCTTCCTGATAACAGGCCCAGAGTACATAAGATTAAGTCTCACCATCCTCACTTCTAAGGCACATTCTGGCTGTTCCTCTTTGTTTGTTTCTTTTTTTTTTAAATTGTGATTTGGGTGAAGATATACAGAGCAAATTCACTTTCCATACAGCAGTTCACATACACTTTGTCTCATGACATTAACCACAGTTTACCACAATACAACAACTCCCCTCCCACTTCCTTCCCATAGTTACCTCTTCCCAGTGCGCATCCCTCCATGGACTCCTGCCCCCTGAGCTGTCTCCCTGTGCATACGCAACCTTTCTTTCTCCCATGATTGTTCTCTCCAAGGAGTGTATCTACTTGAGGTAAATGTTCAACTCATATGCCTGTCTTTTGTTTGACTATAAACCACGGGTGTGGGTTCAATTCCAGACCTGAAGGGCAGCTAGGGGCCATAAAGAACTTCATAAGAGAGAAATAATCCAATTATCAATGAGCAAAGTATTTGAATAGACACTTACAAGGAAGATATACGAACAGTCAATAACCCTATGAAAAGGTGTTTAACACGATTAGTGATTTGTTGTTGTTAGAGTCTCAGTGGTTCCAACAGGCTCTATCGGACCACCAAACCTGGCCCCTACCCTTTTTTTTTTTCTCCAAATGATTTTGAGTTTGATTCCGCATTGTTCTCCCTCTCTGTCAAAGATCTTCTACATAGATTCCCTTCCAAGTGGATCATAGTAGTAACAAGGCACCATCTAGTTCTTCTGGTCTCATAGTCATATAGGCTGCAGATCAGATGGTGTACCAGTCGCTAGAACTAATTGTTTCCATGAATTTTGGTTTTCTTCATTCCCCTTTTCTCTGGATGTGGAGAGACCCATTGTTGCCTCTAGATGGCAGCTTGCTAACTTTTAAGATCCCAGTCATTACTCGCCAACGTAGGAGGTGGAACAATGTTTTGTATAGTATGTTATGCCAATTGAGCTTGATGCTGTGACTATGGTTCCAAGCCCACAGGTTCAACTACTCGGTCCCTCTGGGTAGCTGGCTGTGACTGAGCATTGACCACACACTTGCCCCTTGTCAGCTCTTCTATACACTTGGGAATTCTGATCATTCACATAAACTTATAGGACCATTGTCTGCCAACCCTGTACATGTTCCTGGATACACTCCCCATTTCACTGACACACCTAATATTTCAGCCTGTCCACCCATCTATCCACCCATACCCATGTTTGCTTTCACTGACAATGCAGTACTTACTGTATGTGCAAAAGGGTTCATATTTGTTGTTTGTACCTCCCATATACCTCTCTATGTCTTTCTCATCCTCAATGCTGCCATTTTGGTCACTCACATTTGGTACATTGCCCT
>NW_006921702.1:1563873-1601533 GCF_000298275.1 Orycteropus afer afer | reverse complement strand
AAAAAATAAAAATAAAAAAATAGGAAAAAAACTCATTAGAGGACAGGGCAAGGCACCCAGGCTCCTTCTAATAACACAGACTGTGATGGAGTTCCTGTGGGTCCAGAAGTTATGTGGAAGTGGGGGATGGCTGCACCTCTGTTCACCAAGTGGGTTTGGGATATAAGAGTAACAAGATGGATGTCTTAATTTTTCAGTCTTGCAGATCCAGAGTGTCCTTGAGGTTGCTGGAAAGCAGAATGTGTTCTTAAGTCCCAGGAATCTGCGAGAGCACTGTCTCTTTAAATATCCAAATTAGTTGAGCCTTTTTTAAGCATTCAAAATGGTGGCCCCCTAAGGACCAGCAAAAGTCCTCAGCTCAGCCCACCTTTTTCTTCACCTCCGTTTATTCCCCAGCCACCAGAGAATCCTCCGTGTAGTGCCTGGCTAGCAGGGCTGATTTTTAGGCTAATTCTTAGGTCCTACTGCCACTTGAGAATCTCCAAGCTGTCTGTGCCATGCAGTTAGGATCACTCAGGGTCTTTGCCAGACAGCAGCTCCATCTGTCTCCTTTTTTGGTATTTTCATGAAAATTCTTCTGCTAGTTGGGGTTTAGTCCACTTCTATATCTTTCCCTTCAAGGCTCAGGGGTCCAGGATTATCTTCTATGTCTTTGTTAATTGGTTTCCCTTTTCTTTGTTGAAGAGGGTCTGTGCAGTCTTTTTGCCTAGTCCACCATCTTACCAGGAAAAGCTGGCTGTTCCTCTTTCAAGACAAAATTATTTGTTAGGATAGTGGTGAGACCACAACTTGTCTATCAGTTTGTCTTATTGTAGTGGCTTGCATGTTGCTGTGAGGCTAGAAGATATGCCACAAGTATTTTGAATACTAGTAGGGTCAACCATGGGTGACAGTTTTCAGTGGAACTCCCAGACTAAGACAGACTGGGAAAAGACACAAGGCCACTTCTGAAAAAACGTGGCCGCTAAAAACTTTATGCATAGTGGTGAAATATTGTCTGATATAGTGGCAGAAGGTGAGCCCCTCAGGTTGGAAGGCACGTAAAATATGACTAAATAAGTGCTGCATCCCCAAAATAGAGTTGACCTCCTTAGTGACACAGATGGAGTAAGTTTTCAGGACCTTCATTTGCTGATGAGGCAAAAATCAAGATGGGAAGGGACAGCTACAGACACTCATTGATAATCAGGACATGAAATGTATGAAGTGTGAATCTTGGGAAATTGGAATTTGTCAAAAATGAAATGGTAAGCATGAAGATAGTTATCCTAGGTATTGTTGTTATGTGCCGTCAAGTCACACCCAACTCATAGCGACCCCTCCTTGGGTTTCTGAGACAGTATCACTACGAAAGTAGATTGTCCCATCTTCTTTCTGAGGAGTGGCTGGTGGGTTTGAACTGCCAGTCTTTTGGTTAGCAGTCAAATGCCTTAGCCACTATGCTACCAGAGCTCTGAAATGGACTGGTACTGGCCATTTTGAATTAGATAGTCATAATATCTACTATGCCAGGTATGACAAGTTGAAGATGAATGATGTTACATTCATCATCAAAAGGAATATTTCAAGATGTATCCTGAAGTACAATGCTGTCAGTGATAGGATAATATCCATATGTCTGTGGCATAGTGCCTAAGGCATTAGACTGCTAACCAGATACCTGGTGGTTCAAACCCACCAGCCACTCTTCAGAAAGAAATTTGGGCAATCTACTTGCATAGTGATACCCTCTCAGGAACCTAAGGAAGGGTTGCTCTGAGTCAGATCTAACTCCACAGTAGTGAGTTTGGTTTGTTATTTTTGGAAAAGGACGACCAGCTAATACTACTATTCTTCAAATGCACACACCAACTAGTAAAGACAAAGGTGAAGAAATTGAACATATTTACCTGCTTCTGCAGTCTGAAATTAACCAAATATGAAGTCAAGAGGTATTAATTATTGCTGGTTATTGGAATGAAAATTTGGAAACAAACTAGAATCATCAGTGGTTGGAAAACATGGGCCTGGTGATAGAAATGACACAGGAGATCATGTGACAGAATTTTGCAAAACCAACAACTTATTCATTGCAAATACATTTTTCCACCAATATAAATACTGGCTATGCCTGTGGCCTTTGCCAGATATAATATACAGAAACCAAATTGACTAAATCTGTTGAAAGAGACAATGGAAAAGCTAAATATCATCAGTCAAAGCAAGGCCAAGAGCTGATTGGAAAAAAAAAAATCAATTGCTCATAAACGAGTTCAAATTGAAGCCAAAAAAAATCAAAACAAGGTCATAGGAGCCAGAATACAACCTTGATAATATTCCACCTGAATTTAGAAACCATCTGAAGAATAGATTTGATACATTGAATACCAGTGACCTGAGGAGTTGTGGGATGATATCAAGAACACCATACATAAAGAAAGCAAATGGTCATTAAAAAGGTGCAAAAGGATGAAAAGACAAAAGTAGATGTCAGAAGAAACTTTGAAACTTGCTCTTGAATGGAAAGTATCTAAAGCAAGTGGAAGAAATGACAAAATAAAAGAGCTGAACAGAAGATTTCAAAGGGCAGATCAAGAAGACAAAGTAAAATATTATAAAGAAATGTACAAACACATAGAGTTAGAAAACCAAAAGGAAGAACATATTTGGCATTTCTCAAGCTTAAAGAAATGAAATAATTCAAGCCTCCAGTTGCTATATGAAAGGGAAAGAGCACTGATGGCATACTGGATAACGTATTTGACTACCAACTAGAAGCCTGCAGAAGGAAGATGGGGATATCTACTTCCATAAAGACTTACTGCCTCAGAAACCCAGTCCGGGTCACTATAAATCAGAATTAACTCAATGGCAGTGAGTTTGGATCTTTGGTTTAGGGGCAAAATATTGAATGATGCAGGAAACACCAAAAGAAGATGGAAGGGAAACAGTCACTATACTACAAAGAAGTGGTCAATGTTCAGCTATTTCAGAAGGTAGCATATGATCAAGAACCAATGATATTTAAGGAAGAACAAGTCCAAGATGCACTGAAGGAATTGGCAAAAAATGAGGCTCCAGGAATCGATGGAATACCCATTGATATGCTTCAACAAACAGATGCAGACCTGCAGGCACTTACTCATTTATGCCAACTGACTGGAAGAGATCAATATTTGTGCATATTACAAATAAAGGTGATCCAATAGAATGTGAAAATTATTGAACAATATGATTAATATTACACACAAGTAAAATTTTGCTGAAGATAATTAAAAAATGGTTGCAGCAGTATATTGAGAGGGAACTTCCCAAAATTCAAGCTGGATTCAGAATGTGGAATGAGGGATATCATTGCTGATGTCGGATGGATCTTGGCTAAAAGCAAAGAATATCAGAAAGAGGTTTACTTTTGTTTTCTTGACTATGCAAAAGCATTTGACTATGTGTATCATAAAAATTTATGGATAACATAGCAAAGAATAGGAATGGGAATTCCAAAATAATTAATTGTGCTCATGTGGAACCTGTACATAGATCAATATGCAATCATTTGAACAGAAGAAGGGGATACTGCATGTTTTAAAATCAGGAAAGGTGTGCATCAGGGTTGTATCCTTTCACCATATTTATTCAATCTGTATGCTCAGCAATAATCTGAGAGCTGGATTCTATGATGAAAAACACAGCATCAGGATTGGAGGAAGACTCATTAAAAGCCTGCAATATACAGATGACATGACCTTGCTGACTGAAAGTGAAGATAACTTGAAGCACTTACTGATGAAGATCAAAGACTACAGGCTTCAGTATGGATTACACCTTAACATAAAGAAAACGAAAATCTTCACAAGTGGCCTAACAAGGAACATTATGATAAATGAAGAAAAGATTGAAGATGCCAGTGATACTATTTTATTTGGATTCACAATCAACATCCATGGAAGCAGAAGTCGAGAAATCAAGTATCACATCACACTGGGCAAGTGTACTACAAAACATTTCCATGCAAATTCTTCTGCTAGTTGGGGTTTAGTCCAAATCTGCATCCTTTCCTTCAAGGCTCAGGGGTCCAAGATTATCTTCTGTGTCTGTGTTAATTGGTTTCCCTTTTCTTTGTTGAAGAGGGTCTGTGCAATCCTTCTGCCTAGTCCGCCATCTTGCCCTGCCTCCTGATTCAATAAATTTTTAATATCATTTTTTACTTCTTTTATTACACTGTTGTTTTTGTTGAGGGTGTTGTTCAATTTCCATGTGTTTGTTCTTTTTCTGTTGATGTTTCTATAGTTGATTTCTAATTTTATAGCATTGTGATCTGAGAAGATTCTTTGCAGTATTTTAATGTTTTTAAATTTATTAAGGCCTGTTTTATGGACTAACATGTGGTCTATCATGGAGAATGTTCCATGTGCACTGGAAAAGAACATGTATTTTGCTGTTGTTGGGTGAAGTGCTCTGTAGATGTCTATAAGGACAAGCTGGTGGATTGTATTTTTTAGTTCTTCTTTATCTATGTTGAGTTTCTTTCCAGTTATTCTATCTTTCATAGAAAGTGGTATATTAAAATCTCCCACTATATCTGTGGAGTCATCTATTTACCTTTTCAAATCTTTTAAAGTCTGTTTTATGTATTTTGGGAGTCTTTATTGTGTGCACAGTTATTTATTATAGTTATATCTTCCTTTTCAATCAAGCCTTAATCATTATGTAATGTCCTTCCTTGACTTGTATGGTGGTTTTTGTTTTAAAGTCAATTTGATCAGAAATTAATATTGCCACTTCTACTTTTTTTTTTGGTTGCCATTTGCTTGATATATCTTTTTCCAACTTTTTTTTCACTCTATTTTTGTCTTTGTCTGTAACATGTGTCTCTTGTAGACAACATTTTGATGAATTATGTTTTCTTATCCAGTCTGCAACTCTCTGTCTCTTGAGCTGTGCATTTAATATATTGACATCCAGTGTAATTATTGAAAAGTATTAAATGGTTTCTGTCATTTTGTTATGTGTTTTTTCCTGGTGTTCCTGGTTTCTTTGTTCCATATAATTTTCTGTGCTGAGCTCATTATGTTTATGAATCATGTTATCATTTCCTTTGTTGGTGTTGTTCTAATATTTGAAAACTATATTTGTCCTCTTTTTTATTGTGATATGAAGGTTTATCACATTCCTTAGAGGTTATGCTGTGATTTATAATTTTCTCCCAAAGTTTGGAACAGTCCATTTTATCTTGCAACTCTGTCAACTTCCTCAACATTTAGAAGTTTCTTAACTATACTGTTTTTCCTGTTTTTGGTTTGTAGTTGTCCTCATTTGCTGATTGATGTCTCTAGTTCCCTGTTTAAAATCTTGTAAGCTTACCTTCTTTGGATATGTCCATAGCTGTGTTGGTTTCTGAGTTATGTTATCTTGTGTATTAATGGCCAGTTGTTGTTTGCTATTACTGGTTTTCTGTTCCAAGGTCTCCCTTTAGTATCTCTTGTAAGGTTGGTCTATTTTTAACAAATTCCCTTAATTTCTGCTTATGTGGAAATGATCTAATTTCACCATCATATTTGAGGGACAATTTTGCTGGGTATATAATTCTTGGTTGGAAATGTTTCTCTTTCCAGGTTTTATATATACCATCTCATTGCCTTCTTGTTTGAATGGTTTCTGCTGAGAAATCAGAGCTTATTCTTATTGGCTCTCCTTTGTAAGTATCTTTTAACTTTTCTCATACTGCTTTCAGGATTCTTTCTTTGTCTTTGCTTTTGATGAATTTGTTGATGATATGTCTTGGTGATTTTCTTTTGGGGTTTATCCCATTTGGGTTCATTGGAGTTCCTGAATGGGTACGTTCTCATCTTTCATCATTTCAGGGAAATTATCTTCCAACAAATCTAGGAAAATTTTCTGAGTGGTTTTCTTTTTATATTCCTGTTCTGAAATTCCAATTACATGTAGGTTATTCCTTTGGATGGTATCCCACATGAACATCATGCTTTCTTCATTTTGATTTGATCTTTTTTTCTGATTGACCCCTTTCCAAATAACTCTTCAAGTATTTGTGTTCAATCTCATTAATTCTGTCTTCCATTGATGCAATTCTACTTCTTTTCCCTTTCAATGTGTTATATTTTTATGAAAATTTAGTATCAATCATTTTGACTTCTATGTTTAGATTTTGTACCATTTCTAATTTTTCAGTTATGTTATCATTTTGTTCTTGTGTTTTCATTGAGAGTTGCTCTAGGCTTTTGCCTGTGTTTTATTTAATTTTATCAGTGTTTTCCTTGATCTGTCTCTCAACGTTTTGCAGATAACTAAATATAACTCTTTTGAATTCCTTATCAGAGATTTCCAATGCTGCTTCTTGCTCAGTGATGTGTTCTGGGTCTGTATCCTGGTCCCTTGCTTCTCCTGGTTTATCTTGCTTCTTTGTGTGGTCCTGTGATTTTCTGTTATCTCTGTGACCTTGTGACATT
This sequence comes from Orycteropus afer afer, assembly GCF_000298275.1. Lineage (NCBI taxonomy): Eukaryota > Metazoa > Chordata > Mammalia > Tubulidentata > Orycteropodidae > Orycteropus > Orycteropus afer. Next base: position 1,595,087 of record NW_006921702.1, on the reverse strand, counting down.
GTTGTATTTAGATCTCTGTTAACTGTTTGTGAAAAGAAGCTAAGGGTGAGTCAGGCTATTCTTGGTGGTGGTTTATCATTGGCAAGTTGGTGAAGATTGAAGTGGTGGTTCTTAGTAAGTGGAGCTGCAGGAGGTGCAGGTATACTTGTGTTGTATGGGCACTGTTGCTATCTCTCATTCAGTTAGATAAAAACAGCAATCAAAAAATTATAAAAAAAAAAGTGGACAAAAAACACACTATGTAAACATACAGCAACAATCATCAAAAAAATTGAAAAATAAAATAAAAACAAAACTCAGAAATATCCAGAGAGAAGGTAATAAGAGAAAAAAGGTGGAGTGGGACAATAATGAAGAAAAAAAAGGGGAAAGTGCAAAACGAAAAAACAAGGAATGGGGTTAACCATGGGAAAGAAAAAAGTGGGAACCAGGAACAGGGAAGAGAGAAAAAGCTGAAAACTAGAACCTGGGAAGGGAAGAATAAAGAATAATAATAAGAAGGACAAAAAGAAAAAAAGAAAAGAAAAATAATAATTTTATAACAGACAAAAAACTAAAAAAGAAAAAAGAAAAAAAAATTGGTCAGAGCAGGGCAGGGCACTCAGGCTCTCTCTGAGTACACAGACTGCAATAGAATTCCTCCTGGCTCAGAAGGTGGGTGGGAGTGAGGGATAGCCACACCTCCATTCACCAAGAGGGTGTGGGCTCTAAGAGTAACAAGGGGAATATCACACCTTTCCAGTTGTTCCTGTCCTGAATGTCCTCATGGTTCCCAGCAAGTGAAGCCTATTCTTAAGTCCCTGGAATCTGGGAGAACAATTTCACTTTAAATATTAAGAAAGATTGAACCTCCTGTAGACATTTAAAATGGCTGCATCCTCCAGACAGGCAAAAGTCCACAGCCCAGCCTGCCTTCCTCTTCGCTGCTTCTCCTTTTATTCACCAGCCAACAGTGCAATCTCCTGTGTAGCCCCTGACTAACAGGGCCAATTTTCAGATCCTAACACCACTTGGCAATATCCAAACTTTCCATGCCTTCAGGATCACTGAAAGACTGCAGCTCTCTATGTCTCCTTTTTCAGTGTTTTCATGCAAGTTCTTCTGCTACTTGGAGTTTAGTCCACTTCTATATCCTTCCGTTCAAAGCTCAGGGTTCCAGGATTATCTTCTGTTTCTCTGTTAACTGGTTCCCCTCTTCTTTGTTAAAGAGGGTCTGTGCAGTCTGTCTTCCTATTCCTCTACCTTACCCTGAATCCTGAAACTGATTTCTTGACTTGTTTTAGAATAGTGGTTTCATACAGTATTTGTCCTTTTGTCATTCAGTAATTTCACTCAGTTTGTCCTCTGAGTTCATTCATCTTATGAGATGTTTTGCTGATTCATCATCCTTTAGCATTGCATAGTAGTCTATTGTGTGTATGTACCATAGTTTGTTGATCCATTTCTCCATTGATGGACATTTACGCTGTTTACATCTTTTGCTATTGTGAATAATGCTGCAAAAATGTGGGTGACCATATATCTGTTTGTGTCACAGTTCTTGTTTCTCTAAGATATATACCTAGTAGTGAGATTTGGGTCACATGGTATTTCTATTTCCAGCTTTTTAAGGAAGTGTCATACTGTTTTCTACAATGGTTGCACCATTTTAGAGTCATACCAACAGTGTATGAGTGTTCCAGTCTCTCCACACCTTTGCCAGAATTTGCTATTTCCTTTTTTTTTTTTTTTTTTTTTTTAACTTTGTTATTAGTCCTGGGGTGGCATGATATCTCATTGTTCTTTTGATTTGTATCTCTACAATTGCTAGTGATAATGAGTATTTCTTCTTGTTTTTGTTACCTGCCTGAAAGTCTTACATGATGAAGTGCCTGCTTATGTCCTTTGCCCATTTTTAATTGGTTTATTTTTCTTTTTGTTTTTAAGCTGTTGAAATTTTCTATAAATTTTAGAGATTAGCTGTTTTTTCTGATATGTCATTGCCAAAAATGTTTTCCTAGTCTGTAGGTTCTCTTTTTAATTTCTCAGTGAAATCTTTTGATCTGCCTGTGTCTGATTTTAGGATCTCCTAGTCATCTATTTTGTCTTCTGGTGTTTGAGCGTTTTTAATTACGTTTAATAGTGAATTTATGCCTTGAATTATGGTTCATAATTTTGTTCTTATTTTTCCTTTGATCGTCTTTATGGTTTTAGATTTTACGTTCAGGTCTTTGATCCAACTTGAGTTTATTTTTGTATGTGGTGTGACATATTGGTCCTGCTTCATTTGTCTCCAAATGGATATGCAGTTTTGTCAGTACTATTTATTAAATAGACAGTCTCTTCCTTATTTAATGAGTTTTGGCCTTTTGTCAAAGATCAGCTGATATAGATGGATGGATTTACTTCTATGCTCTCAATAATGTTCCATTGGTCGATATATCTGTTGTTGTACCAGTACCAGTCTGCTTTAATTACCAAGGGTCTGTAGTAGGTTTTGAGATCAGGGACTGTGTGAAGTGTCCTACTTTGCTCTTCTTTAGTAGTATTTTACTTCTCTGTGGTCTTTTTCTTTCCCATATAAAGTTGGTGATTAATTGTGTCATCTCTTTTAAGAAAAATAAAGGAATCTAAGTTAACAGAAATCTTAAAGCCAACATCCCAGATCAAAACATCTGAAAGAGAGCAAACAACAAAACAAAGCAGAAACAGAACACAAAATCCTAGATACAGATAGAGAGGGAGAAATGTGTGTGTGTGTCGGGGGGGGGGGTAGCCAACAAAGAACTTCACATTCAATTTATCTTGAAATTCAAGAATCTGCAGATATAACTAAGTACTTCCAGAGGTGCTAAAATACCATGTTCTGAACTTATGCAAGAGCTGCATCTTAGAATCTAATTTCAGATTCTTACACAACAAACTGTTATTTTTCTCTAGATCATTTAAGTGATTATCAAGGATAGTCTTATGTATAACTGGAGAAAACAATTGTTATCAAATAAACAAAAAATGTTTTATGGTATCTAAAGATTTATCAGATGGAAAAATACAAACCAAGGCTCAATTAAAAAAAAAAAAATAAAAAAATAAACCTCACACATCAAATGAAACAAAGGAATTATATACATTCACTGGTCTGTGTGTCTAGCTTAAAATCCAGGACTACAAAGTACCATTGTTGTTAAGTGCTGTCGAGTCATTTCCGACTCATAGTGACCCCATGCACAGCAGAACAAAACACTGCCCAATCCCATGCCAGCCCCACAATCCCTGCTATATACTTGAGCCCATCATCGCAGCCACCGTATCAATCCATCTCCTTGAAGGCCTCCCCCTCTTTCGTTGACCCTCCACCCTACCAAGCATGACATCCTTCTCCAGGGAATGGTCCCTTCTTACAACATGACCAAAATAGGTGAGATGAAGTCTGGCCATTCTTGCTTCCAAGGAGCATTCTGGCTGCACTTCCTCCAGGACAGATCTGTTAGTTCTTTTAGCAGTCCATGGTACTTTCAGCATTCTGCGCCAGCACCACAACTCAAAAGCATCAACTCTTCTTCGGTCTTCCTTATTCATTGTCCAGCTCTCACATGCATACCAGGTGATTGGAAATATCATGGCTTGTGTCAGGCACACCTTAGTCCTTAATGAGATATCCTTGCTCCTCAGCACTTGAAACAGTTCCTTCGCAGTTGACTTTCCCAATGCTACACGTTGTCTAATGTCCTGACTGCTGCTTCCGTTGGCATCGATTGTAATACTTGTACAAAGTACAAAGTACCATACAACACAAGTATTAAACAAAATTTTCCAAGGTAAAGAAAAGGCACAAATAAGAAGCCATTTTTCAAAGTGATTACAGAAATATTAAATTAGTTCTAGTATATTTGGTTTTAAATTTTATTCCCAAACCAGCATCCTGGTGGTAGAAACCCAGGTTCTTTTTTATCAAGGATGTTAAGAATTAGTTGAAACTTTGGTTTCCCAAAATCAAATAAAATTCGTAGCAGATAGTTGATCCTTTGAGATTTCTTCATAATAGCCATATGAAACTTGATTTCATTCTGATCTTAATTCACTCTGCTAACCAGAGAACTAGTCTCTCATTTTAAACATACTAGTTTTTCTAATTGTAAAGTATTTTCAGTGTCCAAACTAGTAAGGATTTTAAAGGAGGCAGATAGGAGCATGAGTTTACATTGCAGCTACCAGCTTCGCTTTGTTAATTTTGATACAGTAAACAACAGGAAAGCAATTCTGCTTCCTTGATGTTTCTTAGAAGATTCTTTATTCAGGAGTCTTTTTCTTCTGCATGGATAATTCCAAAGTGGCTACAATTTCTCCCCCAGATTTTCTGTAATGATACTATGTCAAGTAGATAGGTATAAGTAAGTGTGGTATGTAGATAAGAATAAATAATGTTTGTCTATATATTGGACAAGAGTCCTTTAAAAGAACTCTTCATTGCTCCCAAATATGCCATTTCCTATTTTCAAAGAAGGTTTGGGATTTTCAATTTTCAAAGAAAATTTAGTATTTTAGAGCTCAGTAAAATCCTGACAGAGATTACCATGGAGTTTGAACAATGCATTACTTAAAGTACATGTACCTAAGCATTGTAGGGGCATTGCCTTGTGGGTGGCAGGAAGCTTAGAGCTTCTAGCTCATCCTCTGAACCTCCTTGTCCTTCTTGACACATAATAATAATAATAGGACATAATATGCCTGATTGTCGTCTCTCATGTTTGCCAACTGCTCTACTGTCTTTTGATATTCATCCTCTGCCCTTTATTTTTACAGTTTATAGATTCTGAGTTTCCACATATTCAAAAACTTCTATGAAAGTAATTTATTCAGACCCTAATAGTTAATCTACTTTCACGAACATTCTTCTTGAGGGAAAGCTGTCTCTCCTTTATTTACCTATCAATATTCAAAAACAGAAGCAGAGCCTAGGAGAAAACGGAGTCAGAGTCAGATCTTGTGTAAGCCATTTCAGTTATGTGAAGTACCCCAGATTTTGTGTGCCCTTACATAGTTAAAACTTCCAAGATTTTGGTTGGCAGTCAAGTCCTTTAACTACTGTGCCACCAGGGCTCCCTTTCAGAATTACTTGTTTCCTTTTACACATACACGTGTTCATTCTACTTATGTCCCAATTAATGATAAACATTCCAACAGTGACAATGGAGAACAAAGGAAAAAGAAATGTAACTAATAATTCCTGTAGAATAATCTCAAGTAATCTACTATGTTATGTCATGAGAATATACCTTGAATAGCTTATTATTTAAATTTATATAGGGACTTTTAGGAGCTCTGGTGGTGTAGTAAGTACCTAAGGCATTTGACTGCTAACCAGAAGGCTGGTGGTTCATAACTACCAGTCACTCCTCGGAAGGAAGGTTGGGTAATCTATTTCCGTAGTGATACCGTAGCCTTGGAAACCCAAGGAGGGGTTGTGGTGAGTTGGATCCAACTCGATGGCACATAACAACAACAACAACATGGACTTAAGAAAACAACCACACTATCTATTTCATCTTATTACAGCATATCAGAATTGAAAACCATATTTACCAGAAACTAAGAATACTTGATCTAGGTAAATGCCATATATATATATATATATATATATATATATATATATATATATATATATATATATTTCTTTTTGCTAATAGATGATCTATCTAAAGTGATTTTATTGTCAATTGTCATTATAACCAAAGATAATAATATTTTTTGAGTTTATTTTATTTTCAGTTGGAAGGAACATGTTGTACACCCACATTTCTGATTCAGGGATAAAAAGACAAGGGAGAAATACACACATAAAACAATGGAATCCAGTATTGAAAACCTTTGTTTCTTATCTGGGACTTCTTCTGAAAGTGCTATACTTCAATAAGCATGTCAATAAATGAATATCTTTGAAATACCAAAGGGAGTCTAGAAGTGGTGTGTTTTGGTTATCTTGTGCTGTTCTAACAGAAAATACAATAAACTATGCCTTAAACAAGCAGGGATTTACTCTCTTACAGTTGAGGAGGCTAGAAGTCTGAGTTCAAAGTGCCAGCTTTAGGGGCTAGGTGAAAGACCTTCAGCCTTGGGCTTCAGCTCTGCTTCTTGCTCCTGGACCACTGAAGCTTGAGTCATCTCTTAGTTCAGGCAGTTGCTGAATGTTGAGGCTGACAAACCTAAGGTTGACAAGTAAAATGGCACAGTTACAAAATCATCAAGTGTGGTGTGTCAACTTGGCTGGACCTGGTTGAATGGCTGGGCAGCTGGTGGTACTTATTCCACACGATGAGACTGGCAATCAACCCCATGATGGGATAGATCACAAGCAGCTGAGTAGCTGCTTTAGGGATGTGATCTGCTTCCTGTATATAAGAAACAGCTTTTGGAAAGGTCTCTAGCTTTTTGGCATGCCTGAACCTTACATATAACCAAGTTGTGACTCAACTGCCTGCCATGCCCTGCTGATCTCAGGGCTTTTTCTGGACTTGAATTAGTGGCCTGCCATGTTGTTGGTAACATTAGGATTGTGCCTTTTTACTTGTCAACCTTGAGCTTGTTAGCTTCAGCAGCCACCAGCTGCCTGAGTGAAGAAAAGCCTCCAACATCAGAGGGCTGGGAACAGGAGGCAGAGCTGAAGTCCAAGATTGAGAGGCTTTAACCAACCAAGCCCCTGGAGCCTGGCACTTTCAACTTGGACTTAAAGCCTCCAAATCCATAAGAGAATAAATTCCTGTTTGTTCAAGCCATCCCATTTTTGGTATATTTCTCTCAGAGCAATATGAGCTAACCAAAACATCAAGCAACACAGCAAGCCACTAATTAAAGTTCATTAACAATTTCAAGATTGGCAGACAACATGGCAGTCCATTGAGATAAAGACTCTGCTACATACAGGGTCCAAGCATGCCAAAAATTCAGAGACATTTCTCAAAGCTGTCTTCTTATATACTGTAAGCAGACTACATTCCTAAGAATCTACAGCTGCTCCAGTAGATTCCACCATAGTTTTGATTATCATTCTCATCATGGTAAATAACTACATCCAGCTGCCAGCCACTCAAAAATAAGCCTAGCCAAGCTGACAAACAACTAGCACAATTCCATCTGTTATCAACTTGGCATCTGTGGTGGTTAAGTTTGTGTGTCAATTTGGCTAGGACTGGTCGAGTGGCTGGGCAGCTGGAGGTAGTATTCCTCATGATAAGACTTGTAATCAACTCCATGGTGGAATCTACTCTGAGCAGTTGAGTAGCTGCCTTAGGGATGTGGTGTGCTTACTGTATATAAGGAGAAGCCCTGGGGGATGGTTTCTAGCTTATGGCATGCTTGGACGCTGCAGGTAGCCATGTCATTGTTCAGCAGCCTGCCATGCTCTGTGGCCCTTGAGACTTACAATGGACTTAAATTAATGGCCTGTTCTGTGGTTTGGTAACATTGGGAGTGTGCCTTTTTATTTGTCGACCTTGGGCTTGTTTACCTCAGCAGCCAGTAGCTGCCTGAGTGAAGAAATGCCTCTAGCTTCAGTGGGCTGGGAGCAGGAGGCAGACCTGAAGCCCAAGGCTGAGGGGCTTTCACCCAGCCCCCAGAGCCTGGCACTTTGAACTTGGACTTAAAGCCTCCAAATTGTAAGAGTAAACTCCTGTTTGTTAAAGCCATCCCATTTGTGGTACACTCCTGTCAGAGTGATACTAAGTAACCAGAACAACATCCGTACAGATCTCCTTCATTGGGTGACTCCAGTTCCCTAATTCCCTCACCCCTTGGCCTGACAGGCCTCATTCCTCTGCCTCTTGGGCATGGCAGCTCTGCCACCTTACTTTTGGGCAGCATATATGGCCCTATTGCACTGGCCCTCATGAACAGCAGCACCATACTTTATAACCAAGTTGGTGAAAGTCTGACTCTTTGGAACCTTGGAGGCTGTGGTGATACTACTCCCAGAGGCCATGGTCTTACTGTTTGAGGCTGAGTCAGCTCTGCTTCTCATTTCTTTGGTCTCTTAGCTTTTCCCAATTAATGCCAGAAGGAAACCCACTCTGCCAGGAATCTTCCTTCACAAAAGGCACCCAGCTTTCCTGCTCCATTGGCTGGTAAGCCTGTTGTTCTCTCATGCCAGTCTCTTGGCTCGGCTGCTGCCATCTCTCTGGCCAGAGTCTCTCAGAGTGGGGGAAACATTGGTAGGTAGCCCACTACTTCCTCTCTGTATAGCAGGCATTGTGGTTGATATAACCTTGACATAAGTACCAGAAACTAAGAGGACACATCTTGAATAATTTTGTTAATTTTAAAAGTAGGAGAAGTACAATCTAAAAATTTATGAATTATTAGAGCAGTATAGCTGTAAGGATAGAATATAAAGATGTAGTTAGCTCAACCATTGCTTGATCAATTAGTTTGGTCTAAAGCATGCTATTTGTTATTACTTTTGCTAGAGCACCATCAGCAAGATTTTACATTATAAGTCTTTACAAATAAACAGAAAATATTACCATTACTCATAGCTGAGACATTTGTGACATCTTTATAGGATTTATATAATACCCCTTTGTATTTTAAAACATAGCCCATTATAATTAGTTTCTATTTTGGCCAAAATGAAGTCAGTAGAAATAATCATCTTGGATGATAAGATTATTTTAAAACTTTATTATTACAGTAGATAGATAGATAGATGACACATTTGCAAATTCAACATTTTTTGAGTGTACAAGTCAGTGAGACCAATTACATCAATCATGTTGTGCAACCATCACCAATACCCATGGCCAAATTTTTCACCATCAAAAACAGAAATTATCAAACCTAATAACCACTATTAAACCCAGATCTTTGTCATTTGCCTATTTTAGGTATACTATTTTAATGGTTCAAACCCACCAGCCACTCCTCAGAAGGAAGATGGGGCAATCTACTTCTGTAGTGATACTCCCTCGGAACCCAGGAGGGGTCACTATGAGTCGGGTCCAACTCGATGGCACCTAACAACAACAGCAACAACATTTTAATGATATCATATATTTGACCTTTTATAGTTAACACATTTTACTCAGCATAGTGTTTCCAAGGATCTTCAATGTGGTGGTATATAATGGCAACATTTTTCTTTATGACAGAATAGTATTCCAGTTCATGAATGTTTTTGTTGTTAGGTGTTGACTAGTTGCTCTAACTCATAGCAACCCCATGAACAACAGAGTAAAACACTGCTGGGTCCTGCACCATCCTCAGAATATATGCAATTCTTAAGCCCATTGTCACAGCCACTGTGTCAATCCATCTCATTGATGATCTTTCCCCATTTCATTGACCCTGTATTTTACAAAGTATGATATCCTTCTCCAGGGAATTGTCACTTCTTACAATATAATCATTGTAGGTGAGATGAATTCTTACCCTTCTCTCTTCAAAGAAGCAGTCTGTCTGTACTTCTTCCAAGGCAGATTTATTCATTCTTCTGTAAGCCCATGGTATGTTCAGTTTTGGTCACCAACACCATAATCAAAGGCATCAATTCTACTTTAGTCTTCCTTATTTAGTGTTTGGCTTTTACATGCCTATGAGAAAATTGAAAATACGATGGCTTGGGTCAGGCACACCTTTGTCTTAAAAGTGAAATATTTGATCATTAACATTTTAAAGAGGTCTTGTACAGCAGTTTTCCCCAGTTCACTATGTCCTCTGATATTGTGACTTCTGCTACCTTGGGCATTGATTGTGGATCCAAGTAAAAAGAAATTCCTGACATCAAACTATTCTGCATTTATTGATGTTGATTATTGGTCCAGTTGTAAGGATTTTTGTTTTCTTTATGTTGATTCAGAATCCAGAATGAAGGGTAGAATCTTTGATTTTCACCAGTAAGTGCTTCAAGTCATTTTTATTTTCAGCAGGCAAGGTTATGTCATCTGCATATTGCAGGATGTCAGTGAGTCTTCCTCCAATTCTGATGCTGCATTCTTCTTCATATAGTCCAGCTTCTCAGACTATTTGCTCATCATACCAAATGAATAAGTATGGGGAAAGGATATAAACCCAAGAGGTTGACAAACCCAAGCTCAACAGGTAAAATGGCAGAATTCTAAGATTAGCAGGCAACATGGACGATCACTGGTTCAAATCCAGGACAAATCCAAAGATTTGCAGGCAATACAGCAGGCCACTGGTTCAAGTCCAGGAGCTATAGATGAAGACTTGGCCAAATGCAGGCTCCAAATGTGCCAAAAAGCTAAAATTTCCATATATGCTGAAAGCGAGTCACATCCCAATGGTAGTTTCCACCATATAATTAGTTATACTCTACCCAATCTCTAGGACCTCTGGTAGCATAGTGCCTAAGGCACTTGACTGCTCACCAGAAGGCTGGAGGTTCAAACCCACCAGCCACTCCTCGGAAGGAAGGTTGGGCAATCCTACTTCTGTAGTGATACTGCCTCGGAAACCCAAGGAGGGGTCGCTATGAGTAGCGGCCGACTCGATGGCAAAACAGCAACAACAACATACCCAATCTCATTCTAGGGAATGACTACATCCAGTTGCCACACCACTCAAAATTATGACCATACCAAGTTGACACAACCTTAACAAGTTGACACAACCTTAACTACCTCAATATCTAGATGCATTATAGAGTTAACAGGGTAACTTCTTAGCTATGCCCAAGCACCTTGATGGAGGGAGTCACTAGGCCTGTGGACTCAGGACCATGGTTGCTAGCACAACATAGTATACAAAAATATTGTTCTATGCCCTACTTTGGTGAGTGTGACTAGGGTCTAGAAAGCTTACTAGAGGCCATCTAAGACACAACTATTCATATTGCCTTGTCTGGAGCAAAGAGGAGTGAAGAAAATAAAAATGTAAGATGTTTGTGTTATCTAGTGCCACTCTAACAGAAGATACCACAAGTGGATGGCTTTAACAAACAGGAGTTTATTTTCTTACAATTTAGGCAACTAGAAGTCCGAATGCAAAGTGCCATCTCTAGAAGCTGGGTGAAAGCACATCAGCCTTAGACTTCAGCTCTGATTCTTGCTCCCAGCCACTGAAGCTGGAGGATTCTCTTAACCCAAGCAGCTTTTGGCTGCTGAGGCTGACAAACTCCAGGTCGACAGATAAAAATGGTACAGTCCCAAGATTACCAATCAACACATCAGGCCACTAGTTCAAGTCCAGAGACAGTCCCAAAATTGTCAAGAAACATGGCAGGCTGCTGAATGAAGACTTGCCTACATGCAGGGCTGAATCATGCCAGAAATGTCAAGACCATTCCCAAAGACTCTTTTTATATACTAGAAGCAGACCACATGCCTACTCAGCTGCTCCAGAAGATTCTACCATGGAGTTGATTAGTAGTCTCATGGGGAATAAGTACATCTAGCTGCCCAGCCACTCAAAAGCAGGCCCAGCCAAGTAGACCACACATGGAAACACTTATTTCAAAAGACTAATAAGCTATGAGACCAGAAGAATTAGATGAATTAGAATTACATGCCTGTTAACCAAGAATAAGCACTTGGAAAGGGATCACATTTGGAGAACCTAGATAGAGTGGGAGAAAAAACGTGGAGCAAAATTAAAAGCTATAAAAAACCAGGATTAGTGGTCCAGTAGAGACTGTTGAAATCCCTGAGGTTATGGCCCCTAGTTACGCTTTGGGCCTAGAACTGCACTCACTCCCATGGCTTAACTCTCAGCCAAACAATAAACTGGCCTTGGAGCTGAATAACTAAACCAAGGAGAAGTATTCCTTAAACAAAATAACTATGCAACGTTTGCACAGGTAGAAAGCTAAGGAGGTAGGACTACATAGGCAAGGACATGTTGTTGTTGTTGTTATGTGCCATGGAGTTGGATCCAACTCATTGCGACCCCTCCTTAGGTTGCCGACGCAGTATCACTACAGGAAGTAAATTGCCCAACCTTCCTTCCAAGGAGTGGTTGGTGGATTTGAACCGTCAGCCTTCTGGTTAGCAGTAAAATGCCTTAGGCACTATGCTAGCAGAGCTCCTAAGAAGAACATAGGAAAAGGTAACCACAGGGAGGAAGTGGGAAGAGAGCTGTGCCATTGTGGGTGTTGGACCCGAATTTGGAAAGGAGTGTCGGTGTGAGGAACGTGACACTGACTTGACAATGCAAAAGCAAAGGGAAAGTTTATTTCCAAGCTCGAGCTGGGGTCTCCGCTTACACCAATGCAACGGCTTGGGCAAAAGACCCCCACTCCTTTTGTTCTACATATTTATAGGATTTTCAAGGGGCAGTTACACAAGGTGGGGCTGAACCTCAATGATTGGTGTAGGGGACAAGTTCTGCTATTTGGTGGCGACTGATAGGTGCAAGCTTGGGACTTTCCAGTTTCCTGTCAAGGGATGGGTCCCTCTTTGGGACTTTCCAGGCCCTGGCTTTTCTGATTGGTTTCTACACAGCAGTGATTTCCCGTATATTGGGTCTGTTACATTAAACTGAAACTTAAGCAATAACCGAAATTTAGGCCTACTAAGATTAAGTAAAAACTTAAGCCTACTTGGTCCTTTAGCTTTGTCAAGGTTACTATACTTTAATTCTATTCCCTTACATTGGGACTATAATCAGCGTCACAAAACTAAGTGTATATGAACAGCTGAATGTAAAACAAATCTGCATTGTAAAATTTCACCCAAATCAAAAGAAAAATTAAAGAAATAAAAGAGAGAAACACAAAAATTCTCTTGAAAGTTCATGTAGAATTGAGGCAAAAACAAAAACTTTTTAAAAAATATGATTTATAGAAATAAATAAGTCTTTGTTTTCTCACACAGAAGGCATAACACATATTTTCAATTCATACTTACCCTTTATTTTTTATCCTCTATTTTTTATCATGTTAAAGTGTTTTTTTTTTTTCTCATCATTATAAATTAATCTTAGGAATTATTATAAAAGATGGTATATATCACATTGCTTCTGTCATCTTAAATCTAAATTTATATACAGAAAATGTGTATCAATAGTATATGAAAATAAATTACAGAATATATGTTTGCTCTCCTAGTTCTGATTTCATTAAGAATGTTTCAGTAAAATTTCTCTTTATTATAAACCAATGGTATTATTAAGAATTACATGCTTCACAATGTTTCAAAAACTAAATGCTGAGGTGATATATATATATATATATATATATATATATATATACAAAAATCAAATATAAAGATCAGTGGAAAAGTTGAACATTATAAGTCAATGCTGAGAGGAATTACAGTGCATTTAGAAGGAGTTAAGTATCAGGAACCAGAATTCTGAAATTCAAGTAACAAATTTGCTACCTTTTGATTATGAGACCTTGAACATGTTACTTAATTTTACATTTTTGTTTCCTTTTCTGGAAAAAGAGGTACTAAATGCAACTATGACATAGGATATATTGAGAATCAAAGGAGTTACAATCTTTAGAAAACCAATTATTATTATTGTTAACATATTTCCATGTTGTTAAAATTTTTATTTTAACATTTATTTCCACTCATTACTATAGCATTGTTATCCTATCATTTTAAATATGGAAAAAGTATCCCACCACAATAAATATACTAAAACTGTGTTAAAGTTATAAAATCATCTAGTAAAATGGTAAAAATTTAACATGATCATTTTTGTTTCAGAAAATACTTTGTGGAAATTTGCAGTTTATATTTACCATGAACTGTTTAAGTGTTCCCATTTATTCTTTCAAGGCTATTATTTTGGCTGACTAAATAAACATTAATCCAACCACACACACTCACAGACAGGCACATTTAAAAAAAATGACAGAAGTATATTATATTTTTAGTATTTCATAGCTTGAGAAAATACCTATATAGATTTGTATAACTTGCACATTTTCTGAAGTTGCAAAAACTAACTTAGTGGTTATTATAGTTCATTTTGATAGAACATATATATTTACATTTTCACAATTTCTAACACCTGTTAAAAGAGTATTGTGTGCTGACATCCACTTCTTCTTTTGTCTTTTTTCTTCTTTTCCTTTTTGTCTTCTCTCTTTTTTTTTTTTTTTTAATATCTGGTGGGAAGCAGCTACTGTGTCCAAAACACAGTATGTTGGTATCTGACTAGTACAATTAATACAGGATATTCAGGAAACTCAGATTAATTAGTATAGGAGAAAATAAATCCAAGCCTTGATAATGTAGAATAAATTCAATGCACTACCATTGAGTTGTATCCGCCTCATAGCAACCCTTCCTTGGGTTTCCATGGTGGTATCACAAGAGAAGTAGATTGCCCAACTTTCCTTCTGAGGAGTGGCAGTTGGGTTTGAACCACCAGCCTTCTGGTTAGCAGTCAAATACCTTAGGCACTACAATTTATTTTCAGTCAAAGAGAAATTATATAGTATGGTAGAACTTCTCTTAATTAGAATTATTAGACTTCAAATTATTTACCTTTATATACCAATTATTAAATTTGTTTAGAGACTAAATCTGTTAGAAACACATATTCTCTTCTGCATTCTTTTTTATTTTATAACCTAGAAATCTAGGTCATTAACTTAGCACTTTTTTTTTTCCTTAAGAGAAATCATCATCGGAAAAATGTTTTCTTAAAAAGTCTACACATAAAAGAAATTAAGATGGAGAACTAGGCAGAGATACCACACTCAGACCTCTACAATGAAAACCTGAGAAATCAAGTGAAACAGATACAGATCATAATCCTGGAACCCTAAGCTTCAACCTGAAGGATAAAAATGTAGATCTAAAACCAATTGGAAGAAGAGACTGAACAAAAGCAGCAAATGAGTAGAGATATAGAGCAGTGCATTGCCAGTCAACCTGGCACAGTGTGCGCATTTTGATTTATTTCAAGCAATGTTCTTTTTGAGGCAGAAACCATATAAGTGGCTCCACTCATGTAGGACTGCACCAGCTGGTGACCAGTGACCTGAAAGATGACATCTATCCTTTTTCCCCTACAGTCTCTTGATGACCAAAACTGCATAGCCCTTCCTCCACCAACCTGGTATCCGGCGACTGCTTGCCCACTACCAGCTCTGCCATACACATTGATCTGTCTGGTCCACTCTGTCCCCGACCCCATCCTAAGGTATATTCCTATAGAACAACCAACACAAGCATGATACCCCTAAGGTAGGCAAGGCATGCTCTCACAGGTCATGTGCCTGCGACATTTGCAGTTGGCAGTGTTCTTCCATGTATCGGATATTGCAAGACTTCCACTTTCATGGTTGTTTGTGTGCACCCTTGCAGATCAGGCTCTGCACTCCCACTGCACCCATAGATGGCAGGTTGTGGTTGTGTCTGCTGATATCCACTTTTTCTTTTGTCTTTTCCTTCTTTTCCTTTTTGTCTTCTCTCTCTCTCTCTCTCTCTCTCTCTCTCTCTCTTTTATTTTTCCCCTCATCTGGTGGGAGGCAGCTACTGTGTCCACAACATCCAACCACACCTTCCGCACCTGCCATCTCCCCTGCCCTGGCAGAGTGCCATCACCCATTCTATCATTTGACCAAAAATAGATGGCTGTTACCACCCATCCACCTTGCCCCAACTAGTCTATATGAATAGTTAACAGACACCCACACACACTCCCATCCACTACCATACCCATAAAACAGATGGTGAGTGCCTAAATGCTGCAAAACTAGTGACCAAAGTAGCATGCCTGCCCCACCCACTTGTCCAGATGTATCAAAACAAAGTAAACTTAAAACACTGTGTGAAACAAACATCATCAAATAAGCACAATAATACCGCAATGTATCAGCATAACCCACAACCTCGGTTCAGACAAAGAAATAAGACCAGGTGGTTCCAGGAAATGACCAAAATATGGAGGAAGAAATGGTATTGGAACTACCTGATAAGGAATTCAAAAGAATTATAATTAGAATCTTTCAATAGGTTAAGAAAGAGATTAGGAAAACAAAGGGAAAAAAAAACTTAGTAGAATTAAAGAAAATAATAAAAAAGCAAGTTGACAAAATAAATACATGTTATGAAACCATAAAAAACAGCAAGTAGAAATCCAAAAGATTAAGATATTAAAATTTCAGAAATATATAACACACAGGAAAGATAAAGGAGTAGAACTGAGTCAATGGAATACAGAATTAGGAGAATTGAAGAAAAATTCCCTAATACCTCTCTGTTAGAGGAACAATTGGAAAAAAATAATAATAATGCAGAAAAAAAAAAAAAGTTAAGTGAGATATTATCAAATTACATGTGATTAGAATTCTAGAACAAGAAGAGACAAAACCAAAACACAGAGAAAATTGTTCAAGATCTGTTCGTACAATACTTCCATAATACAATGAAAGCCAAGAAGATAATGCGTTCAAGAACTCAATGAACCCCAAACAGGGTAGACCTCAAAAGAAAATTGCAAAGATATATATCATACTCAGTCTTTCTAAAACCAAAACAATGAAAGAATCTTGAGATGATCTTGGTAAAGAATAAAAATATATTTACAAAGGAGAATCAAGAAGACTAAGCTCTGACTTCTCAGCAGAAACCACGCAGGGAAGAAGACAGTGGGATGACATATACAAAATATTGAGAAAAAAAAAATGCCAACCAAGAATTATATATCCAGCAAAAATGTCTCTCAAATATAATGAGAAAATTAGGACATTTTCACATAATTAAAGGAATCTTTGAAAAACTATATCAAACTTACTAGAAATGTTAAAGGAGTCCTTGAGACAGAAAATCAGTAACGGCAGACAACAACCTGTGATTAAGACACACAATACCACCCAGTAAAATTAACCCAGTTATGGAAGTATCAAAAATAAAATAAACCTATAAGACTCTAAATAGGGGACCAGACCTATTAATATATAAAAGAAGACAGCTAAAAAACAAAAAGTAGGAATAAATTGTGTAGTTACAAAACTTTCCAATGGAGAGGAAGTCAAGATGATATCAAAATAGAACAAAAATCTAAAAACCAAACTTCTGTTGTCAAGTCAATTCTGACTCATAGTGACCCCTCCTTGGGTTTCTGAGTTGGTGTCTCTATGGAAGTAGATTGCCCAATCCTCCTTCTGAGGAGTGGCTGGTGGGTTTGAACCGCCAGCCTTCTGGTTAGCAGACAAATGCTTTAGGCACTACATCACCAGAGCTCCCAGACTTCTTCAAATTCAGGAAATAATAATAAATTACAGAGTAACTGCAAAGAAAATTAATAAACCCTATCACCAAAATAAACAGAAGAAAATCATAAAGACTCAGCACACACAGAATCAACAGCAAGCAAGGAAATGAATAGAAAATTTGTAAACAAAATGTACTCAACACAGAAAAATATGTGGAACAAAGAAATCATTGGCAACACACACATACAGATCTAGCAAAATGACAGCAGTAATATAGCCTAAAGTGCAAAGAACCATCTTCATTTATTTATTTTTTCCCTTCATAAAAAATACTATGGCAAATAGGCTGGCTATGATGTTCTGCATTCCTTGCATCTCATGTTACCTTAGGAAGCTGAGTACATCTTTATTGTCTAAGCTAGGTTACAGGAATATTCATGTTCTGGCTCACTGGAGGAGGAAACATATGGAGTAGTATAGTAACTTGTTTTATGGTTTAGGCTTGGAAAGGCTAGATATCACTCCTGCTTACCTTCCTTAAGTGAATATTTGGTCAAGTACTAGATAAAAGTGTACTTAGATGTGAGATTGTGATAATGTAACTATGTAGACATATGCCAGGTATAATTCCAATATTATGGAAGAAGAGAGGGATTGGATTTGAATAAACAACTCATGGTTTCTGTCAAATCTCCTTTAAAATTGGCCTCTGAAACTTGAACTGTGACAAAACGTGCATTGGGACACCCCTCCCATCCTCGGTAAATTTAATCTCTATTTCATGTAGTCTATCTCAGTTTCTAAGAAACATGTTTTGTCAGTTTCATTTATTCTCTCTCTCCAACATCTTCTCAAACCGTTTTAAAAATTTCTCTATCACTGCCTTCTTACACTGGAACTGTGATGAGCCATACAGGATTGTCTCTCTCCTCCTGCATACATTTAATTTCTAGTTCATGTATTTGAAAGAGGTATAATGTGTTGACAATTCCATTATCCTCTCTCTGCAACATTTTCTTAAGGCTTTTTTAAAAAATACGTTTAATTTTAAATTTCGATGATGTTGTTGTTGTTATATGCTGTGGAGTTGGACCCGACTCATAGCGACCCCTCTTTGGGTTTCTGAGGCAGTATCACTATGGAAGTAGATTGTCCAACCTTATTTCCAAGGAGTTGCTGGTGGGTTTAAACCACCAACCTTCTTGTTAGCTGTCAAGTACCTTAGGTACTATGCTACTAGAGCTCCCAGTTTCAGTTTTAATGATGTTGTTGTTATGTGCCATCAAGTCGGCCCCAACTCATAGTGACCCCTCCTTGGGTTGTCAAGACAGTATCACTATGGAAGTAGATTGCCTAGTCTTCCTTCCGAGAACTTTAATGATAGTACTTCTAGAAAAACTTACTTACTTTTTTAAAATGCAATGGCCTTTGCTGAAACTGCTGTGCTTTAACTTTATAAATTTGAATATATTATTCTCATACAAATATAAAATGATCATAAGTCAAAGATTTCTCTTAGTTACTTCATTCATTAATGACGTAACATGTTGCAGTAGGGCTCATTCAAATAACATTTGAGGAAATGGATATTTGTGGAAAATTTAATAAGAGGACATTAAGATAAAATGCTAAGTTGGATATAAAATGAAACTAAGAGACAAACTCTATTCTATGTACAGAAATATACAACATTAACATTTAGTGACAGAATCTGGATGTAATAAAATAATTGACAAGTCAGACATGGATGTGTTCTAGATAATTAATTAAAAAATCTTCAGATAAACTTCCAACACAATGGTTTTGAAAAGATATGCAGCCATTCTTAATATTGTCTTTTTTTTATGTTTTATATATATATATATATATATATATATATAATTTTAAATTTTAAAACTTAATTGGTTTTATAATATAATATAAATTCTCATAATTCTATATTATGAATTTATTTTAGATGTAATTCTACTGTGAATAATTTTTAATGACTTTAAACATAGTAACTCATACCTTTATGAATTTTGAAATTTCAATTGTGATGTCATGTAGGTCTGTACTTTATCTGGGAGAATCATACAAAAGCTTGATTGAGTTTCTACCCTCTAAATGGGATTTACTTTGTATCTGCCAGAGACTCAAGGCATTGATCATTACCCATTGCCATTGAGTCAGATCAGACTCATAGTGACCCCTCCTTGGGTTTCTGAGGTGGTGTCACTATGGAGGGAGCTCTAGTAGCACAGTGCCTAAGGCACTTGACTACTAACCAGAAGGCTGGCAGTTGAAACCCACCAGCCACTCCTCGGAAGGAAAGTTGGGCAATCTACTACCATAGTGATACCGCCCCAGAAACCCAAGAAGGGGTCGCTATGAGTTGGGTCCAACTAGATGGCACAAACAACAACCTTACTAAAGAAGTAGATTGCCCAACCTTCCTTCCGAGGAGTGGTTGGTGGGTTTGAACCACTAGCCTTCTGGTTAGCAGTCAAGTGCCTTAGGCACTACACCACCAGAGGAGGCATATTTTGGAGTGTGTTAAAGTCAGAATATTCAATGGAAATAAAGGGCTTCAAGAGTGATGCAAAATAAAGCAGAGCATAACCTGAGATGGCACATGTGACTGAAACACTGATATATATGTCTCACTTACAGATTGGAGATAATTAATAACCTACTGCCATTGAATCTTTTAGGATTCAACATGACCCAACAGGTAAGTAAAACTTTCCCAAATGATTCCCAAGGCTATAATCTTTATGGAAGCAGAGTGCCACATCTTTCTCCCATGAATCAGTTGTTGAATTTTAACTGCTGACCTTCTGGTTAGCAGCTGAGTGCTTAACCACTGTGCCATTAGTGCTCCTCTGGAGATAATGATTACTAAACTCAATTTTTGAGATTATATATATGTGTGTATTTATTTATTTATTTATGCATCACGCACATGCATTGCTCTGAAGAGTCTCTAGAGGATCATCAGCTACCACTAAATAAATCTCTGTTGATACCCAACAGCATGTCATATAAAATGGTCCATGGTCCATGTGAGTAATTTTACTTACAAAACAAGGCCTAGAGTTTCCCACCACTGCCTTTGTAATTTTCAATGTTATGATCATATTTTTAAGTATTTTTTATCCCTTCCATAACCCACCAAAATGTAAAGTATGTCTTGCCTCCCTGGAAGTGTCACTTTTGAACTTTTTTTTGCCATGTTCAACACCCAAAATACACCCAGTAGAATTCATCATCCAATTTCTTAACTGTTTACTTCAAGGGCATTGATTGTGAATTCAATCTTTTGAATTCAGTAAAATGAAATTCCTGACAGCTTCAATCTTTTCTCCATTTATTGGGATGTCAGTTATTGGTCCAGTTGTAAGGATTTTTGTTTTCTTTATGCTGAGGTATAACCCATACTGAAGGCTTCTACGCAGTGTAAATCTTCATCTGTAAGTGCTTCAAGTCATCTTCACTTTCAGCAAGCATGGTTGCATCATCTGTATATCAAATGTTGTTAATGAGTTTTCCGCCAATCACGATGACCCATTTTTCTTCACATAGTCCAGCTTCTTTAACTATTTATTAAGCATACAGATTGAATAAGTATGGTAAAAGAATGCAATCCTGCTGCCCACCTTTCCTGATTTCAAACCATTGAGTATCTCTTTATTCTGTTTGCAAGACTGCCTCTTGGTCTATGGTTCCATATGAGCATAATCAAGGGTTCTGGAATTCCCATTTTTTGCATTATTATCCATAATTTGTTATGATCCACCCAGTGGAATGCCTTTGCATAGTCAATAAAATATAGGTAACACCTTTCTGATATTCTTTGCTTTCATCCAAGATCAATCTGACATCAGCAATGATAACCCTTTTTCCACACCCTCTTCACAATTTAGCTTGAATTTCTGGCAGTTCTCTGTCTATATATTCTTTTTTTTTTTTTTTTTTTTTTAATTTTTACTGTGATTTGGGTGAAAGTTTACAGAGTGAATTCACTTTCTATACAGCAGCTCACACACACTTTATCTCATGGCATTGATTGCAATTTCCCACAATGCACTAGTTCCTCTCCCGCAGCCCCCCCCCCTACTTATCTCTTCCCTGTGTCTTTCCCTCCCATGCACTCCTAAACCCCAAGCTGTCTCCCTGTGCATACATAGTCCTTCTATTCTCCCATGATTCATCTCTCCAAAGAGTATATCTATCTAATGTAAATGTTCACCTCATATGCTTGCTTTTGTCTGCCTGAAAGCCATAGAAGTGAATTCAGTTTGAGACCTGAAAGACAGCTAGGTGCCATAGTAGTCCTTCTATTCTCCCATGATTCATCTCTCCAAAGAGTATATCTATCTAATGTAAATGTTCACCTCATATGCTTGCTTTTGTCTGCCTGAAAGCCATAGAAGTGAATTCAGTTTGAGACCTGAAAGACAGCTAGGTGCCATAGTCTCAGTGGTTCCAGCAGGCTCTATCAGACCAGCAAAGCTGGTTCCTTTTTTCTTTTTTTGATGATTTTCAGTTTTGTTCCATATTGTTCTCCCACTCTGTCCAGGATCTCCTACATAGATCCCCCTCAGAGTGGTTGACAGTGGTAGCTGGACACCATCTTGTTCTTCTGGTCTCACAATCATATATAGACTAAGGATCACACGGTGTACCAGTCGCTTGACTAATTGTTTCCATGGGACTTTGATTTTTCTTCATTCTTCTTTACTCTGGATGAGGAGAGACACATTGTTGCATCTAGATGGCAGCTTGTAAGTTTTTAAGATCCCAGTCACTACCAAGGTGGGATGTGGAACAATATTTTTGGGTAGTATGTTATACCAATTGAGCTTGATGTCCATTGTGACTATGGTCCTGAGACCACAGGTCCAACTGTTTGCTTGCTCTGGGTAGCTGGCTGTAGCCAAAAAGTGACAACAACCTTGTCCCTTGTCAGCTCTACTATATACCTGGGAGTTCTTACAGAACACACAAATACAATTATAGAAACATGGTCTGGCAACCTTATACATGATCATGGGCGTACTACCCCTGCCTGCATAGACATGCCTAATAGTTCAGCCTGTCCACCCATCTATACACCTGCAGATCAATGTTTGCCTTTGCTGACAACACAGTACTGTATGTTCAGAAGTGTTCATCTTTGTTGTCTGTACCTCCCTGTGGTAAAATTTGTGTGTCAACTTTGCTGGACTTGGTTGAGTGGCTGAGAAGCTGAATGTAGTATTCCCCATGAAGAGACGCAATCAACTCCATGGTGGAATCTATTGTAAGCAGCTGAGTAGCTGCCTTAGGAATGTGGTCTTCTTCCTTTCTATAAGGAGAAGCCTTAGGAATGGTCTCTAGCTCATGGCATGCTTGAACTCTGTATGTAGCCTTGTCGTTCAACAGCCTGCCATGCTCTGCCAATCTTGGGACTTTCAATGAACTTAAATTAATGGCCTGTCATGTGGTTTAGTAACATCAGGATTGTGCCTTTTTACTTGTCAACCTTGGTCTTGTTAGTCTCACCAGCCAGAAGTTGTCTGAGTGAAGAAAAGACTCCAGCTTCAGTGGGCTAGGAGCAGGAGGCAGAGCTGAAGGCCAAGGTTGAGGGGCTTTGACCCAGCCCCTAGGGCCTGGCACTTTGAACTCAGACTTAAAAGCCTCCAAACTGTAAGAGAATTAACTCCTGTTTGTGCAAGTCATCACATCTGTGGTATATATTCTTGTCAGAATGACATTAAGTAACCAGAACACTCCCATACACCTCTCTGTGTCTTCATCTTCCTCACTGCCACCGTGTTGATCACTCACATTTGGTACATTGCCATTCCCTTCACCCAAATCAATATTTGTATCTACCTATCTAGCACTGTACCCTCCTCTCTCCTCTCACCTCTGGTAATCAACAAAGAAAATTTCCTTCCATATATAAACCTTTCCTTTACTTTTTATAATAACAGACTAATACAATATTTGTTCATCTGTGATTGACTTATTTCACTTAGCATAATGTCCTCCAAGTTCATCAGTTTATGCAGTGTCCTGCCTATTTACATTATTCTTTAGGGTTGTATAGTATTCCCTAGTGTGTATGTACATAGTTTGGTTATCCATTCTTCAGTTGATGGGCACCTAGGTTGTTTCCTTCTTTTGGCTATTGTAAATAGTGCTGCAATGCACATGGGTGTGCATATATCTGTTCTTGGTTGGTTCTCACTTATTTAATATAAGTGGTTCTCACTTATACTAGTAATGGAATGGCTGAGTCAAATGGTATTTTTAATTTCAGCTTTTTAAGGAATCACCGTACTGTTTTCTACAGTGGTTGTATCATTGGACAGTTCCACCAGCCTTGTATGAGAGTCCCAAACTCTCCACATCCTCACCAGCAATTGTTATTTTCTGTCTTGTTGAACTTTGCTTCTAGTGCTGGGGCAAGATGTCTTTGTTGTTTTGATTTGCATCTCTCTAATGGCTAATAATCATGAACATTTCTTCATCTGTTCATTGGCCACTTGAATATCCTCTTGGTGAAGTGTCTACTCACGTCTTCTGCCCATTTTTTAATTGGGTCATTTGTCTTTTTGTTGTTGAGGTATTGGGGTTTTCTATAAATTCTAGAGATAAGTCCCTTGTCAGATATGTCACTGCCAAATATTTTTTCCCAATCTGTAGGTTGTATTTTGACTCTTCTGGAAAAGTCTTTGGAAGCACATAAAAGTTTAATTTGACCAGGTCCCATTCATCTAGTTTATCCCCTGCTGTTCGTGCATTTTGGGTCATGCTTGATACTTTATTTATGGCATATATTGTTGTTGCTAGGTGCTGTCAAGTCATTTCCAACACATAGTGACCCCATACACAGCAGAATGAAACACTGCCTGATCCCGCAACAGTTCCATGATCCTTGCTATACTAGAGCCCATCGTCGCAGCCACCATGTCAATCCATCTCGTCAAAGGACTCCCCCTCTTTCATCGACCCTCCACCTTACCAAGGGAAGGTGCCCTTGGTAATGGGAAGGTCTCCCTCTGACAACATGACCAAAGTGTGTGAGATGAAGTCTGGCCATTCTGGATTCCAAGGAGTATTCTGGCTATACTTCATTCAGGACAGATCTGTTAGTTCTTTTAGCAGTCCATGGTACTTTCAGCATTCTTGGCCAGCACCACAACTCAAAAGCATCAACTCTTCTTTGGTTTTCCTTATTCATTGTCCAGGTCTCACATGCATACAAGGTGATCAGAAATATCATGGCCTGTGTCAAGTGCACCTTAGTCCTCAAGGAGACATCTTTCCTCCTCAGCACTTGAAAGAGTTCCTTCACAGCCGACCTGCCCAGTGCTACACGTCATGCAATTCTGACTGCTGCTGCCATTTGCTTCGATTGTAGAACCAAGCATCGTAAATTCTTTGACAACCTCAATCTTTTCTCCATTTATCGTGATCCTGCTTATTGATCCAGTTGTGAGGATTTTTGTTTTCTTTATAATGAGATATAATCCATACTGCAGACTGTGTTCTTCAATCTTCATCAGTAAGTGCCTCAAGTCATTCTCACTTTCAGCAAGCAAAGTTGTTTCATCAGCATATCTCAAGTTGTTAATGATTCTTCCTCCAATCCCGATGCCACGTTTTTCTTCATAAAGTCCAGCTTCTCAGATTATTTGTTCCACATACAGATTGAATAAGTATGGGGAAAGGATACAACCCTCACTCACTTCTTTCTTGATTTTAAACCATGCAGTGTCCCCTTGTTCCATTCAAATGACAGCCTCCTGGTCAAGGTACAGGTTCCTCATGAGTACAATCAAGTGTTCAGGATTTCCCATTGTTCTCAATGTTATCCATAATTTGTCATGATCCACACAATCAAATGCCTTTGCATAGTCAATGAAACACAAGTAAACATCTTTGTAGCATTCTTTGCCTTGAGCCAAGATCCATCTGACAGCAGGTATGATATCCTTGTTCCACATCCTCTTCTGAATCCAGCTTGCACCTCTCTGGAAGTTCTCTGTCAATATACTGCTGCAACCATTTTTTAATTATTTTCAGTAAGATCTTACTTGCATGAGATATTAATAATATTGTTTGATAATCTCCACATTCTGTAGGAGCACCTTTCTTTGGAGTGGGTACAAATATGGATCTCTTCCAGTCATTTGGTCAGGTAGCTGTCTTCCAAATCTCTTGGCATAACTAAGTGAGTGCCTGCAGTGTGGCATCCATTTGTTGAAATATCTCAATGGGTATTCTGTCAATGCCTTGTTCTTTGCCAATTACTTAATTGCAGCTTTGACATCCTCCTTCAGTACCATTTGTTCTAGATCATATGCCACCTCCTGAAATGGATGATGATTGACCAGTTCTTTTTGGTACAGATTCTGTGTATGCTTTCCATCTCCTTTTGATGTTATCTGCATCATTCAATATTTTGTCCTTAGAATCTTTCAATATTGCAACTCGAGGCTTAAAATTTTTCCTCAATTCTTTCAGCTTGAGAAATGCTGAGCATGTTCTTCCCTTGTGGTTTTTAAACTCCAGGACTTTGCACATTTCATTTTACTAATTGGCTTTGTCTTCTCGAGCTGCTCTTTGAAATCTTTGGTTCAATTCTTTTATCTTGTCATTTCTTCCACTTGCTTTAGCTACTTTCCACTCAAGGGCAAGTTTCAGAGTCTCTTCTGTCATTCATTTTGCTCTTCTCTTTTTTTGTTGTCTTTTTAGTGACCTCTTGCTTTCTTCATGGATGATGCTCTTGATGTCATCCCACAATTCATCTGGATTCCATTCATTGGTATTCAATGCATCAAATGTATTCTTTAGATGTTCTCTAAATTCAGGAGGTATATATTTTAAATCATATTTTGGCTCTTGTGGACTTGTTTTAATTGTCTTCAATTTCAAGTTGAACTTGCATCTGAGCAGTTGATGGTCTATTCCACAGTCAGCTCCTGGCATGGTTTTGGCTGAAGATACTGAGCTTTTCCATCACTTCTTACAACAGATGTAGTCAATCTGATTCCTGTGTGTTTCATCTGGTGAAGCCCACGTGTATAGTCACCATTTGTGTTGCTGAAAAAAGGTGTTTGCAGTGAACAAGTCGTTGGTCTTGCAAAATTCTACCATGTGAGTTCCATCATTATTTCTGTCACCAAAGCAAAATATTCCAACTACCAGTGATTCTTCTTTGTTTCCAAATTTTGCATTCCAGTCACCAGTGATAATTAGCACATCCTGATTGCATGTTAGATCAATTTCAGAATGCAGAAGTTGATAAAAATCCTCAATTTCCTCATCTTTGGCTTTGGTGGTTGGTGCATAAATTTGAATAATAATCATATTAACGGGTCTTCCTTGTAGGTGTATGGATATTATCTTATCATTGACTGCATTGTACTTCAGGACAGATCTTGAAATATCCTTTGTGATGATGAATGCCATGCCATTCCTTTTAAACTGTCATTCCCGGCATAGTAGATCATATGGTTGTCTGATTCAAAATGGCCCAAAACAGTCCATTTCAGCTCACTAATGCCTAGGATGTCAATCTTTATGCATTCCCTTTCATTTTTGACAATTTCCAATATTCCTAGATTCATACTTCATACATTCCATGTTCCAATAATTAATGGATGTTTTCTGCTGTTTCTCTTCAATTTGAGTGGTGCCACATCAGCCAGTGGAGGTCTCGAGAGTTTTACCTTATCCATATGACTAAGCCTGGTTTACTCTGATAATGCACCTCTTGCCCAGTCCTACTTTGAGAGGTTTCTAAGCTAAGTGACTCATCTCCCTCTTCTGTATTGGTCAATGTTTCTGGGCTACTCATAAAGTTGCACAGAAATGTATCAGACAGTGTTTCTCTGCTGTTCATGAGGTTTTCCCTGGCCAATTCTTTGAGAAGTGGATGGTCACCTCCTTCTTCCTAGTCTGTCTCAGTCTGCAAGCTGGGCTGATACCTGTGCACCATGTTCACCCCAATGGGTTTGAAACACTAGTGGCACAGCCTCAAGACTCATAGCAACACATCACCACAATAAAACAAACCGACAGACAAGTTTGTCTCCCTCAGCTGTTGGAAACCTCCCCAACCACCCTTATTTACCTGGATCCCTGTGGCTGACTTGACAATCTGTTCTGGTCCTCTTTGTCTTTTCTGTCCTCTCCCTGCCTTCCCACCTCGCTGCTTGTGGGGCGTGGCCTGACAAAGGCCATATATTAGGGCCCCTAAATTTGTCTCTAGTGTTTTCTCTGAGTAACTTTATAATTTTAGGTTTCACATTTAAGTCTTTGATCCATCTGAAGTTAGTGTTTGTATATGGTGTGTGCTATATATCTTGTTTCATTTTTCTACATATGGATATCCAGTTTTGCCAGCACTATTTGTTAATCAGACTATCTCTTCCCCTTTAATCGATTTTGGCCCTTTGTCAAAAATCAGCTGACCATAGGTGGATAGATCCATTTCTGGGTTATCAATTCTATTCCATTGGTCTATGTTTCTGTCATTGTACCGATCACAGGCACTTTTCACTACTGTGGTTGTATGTTGTTGTTGTTGTTGTTGCTGTTATTTGCCATCGAGTTGGACTCAACTCATAGCAACATATCCTTGGGTTTTTGAGGCAGTATCACTATGAAAGGAGATTGATGAATCTTCCTTCTGAGGAATGGCTGGTGGGTTGGATCCGGCAGCATTCTGGTTAGCAGCAGTCAAGTGTCTCTGTGCCTGTATAGTAGACTTTAAGATCCAGGAATGTGAGACCATCTACTTTGTTATTCTTCTTCAATAATGCTTTGCTTATCTAAGATCTCTTTCTTTTCCCTATAATGTTAGTGATTAGATTTTCCATATCCATAAAGAATGTTGATGGGCTCTGGATTGGGATTGCATTGAATGTATAGATTGCTTTGGGTTGTTGATGGGATCTGGATTGGGATTTCATTGAATGTATAGATTGCTTTGGGTAGAATTGACATTTTCACAATGTTCAATCGTCCTATCAACAAGCTTGGGATGTTCTTCCATTTATGTAGTTCTCTTATGGTTTCTTGAAGTAGATTTTTATAGTTTTATTTGTACAGGTCTTTTGTGTCCCTGGTAAGATTTATTTCCAAGTATTTTATTTATTTTGCTAGTTACTATAAATGGTATTGATTTTCTTATTTCTTTTTTGCTGGTATAGAGTGATCAACCTGATTTTTGGATATGGATCTTGTATTCTGCCACTATGCTAAATCTGTCAATTAGTTCCAGTAGATTTTTTTTTTTTAATTGTGATTTGGGTGAAAATTTACAGAGCAAATTCACTTTCCATACAGCAGTTCACATACACTTAGTCTCATGACATTGACCACAATTTACCACAATGCATAATCTTGCCTCATACTTCCTCCCCATAGTTACCTCTTCCCAGTGTCCATCCCTCCATACTCTCCTGCACCCTGAGCTGTCTCCCTGTGCATAAGCAGCCCTTCTTTCTCCCATGATTGCTCTCTCTAAGGAGTGTATCTTCCTAAAGTAAATGTTCAACTCATATGCCTGTCTATTATTTGCTGGAAGCCACAGGCATGGGTTAAATTCCAGACCTGAAGGGCAGTTAGGGCTCATAATCTCAGTGGTTCCACCAGGCTCTATCGGACCAGCAAACCTGGTCCCCCTTTTTTTTTTTTTTTTTATGAGTTTTGTCCCACATTGTTCCCCCTCTCTATCCAGGATCTCCTACATAGATCCCCTTCCAAGTGGTTGACAGTAGTAGCCGGGCACCATCTAGTTCTTCTAGTCTCATAGTCGTATAGCCTGCAGATCAGATGGTGTACAAGTCACTAGGACTAATTGTTTCCATGAATTTTTGGTTTTCTTCATTCTTCTTTACTCTGGACAAGGAGAGACCCATCATTGCATCTAGATGGCAGCTTGCTAGCTTTTAAGATCCCAGTCACTACTCACCAAAGTAGGAGGTGGAACAATGTTTTGTGTAGTATGCTATACCAGTTGAGCTTGATGTCCCTTGCAACTATGGTCCCAAGCCCACAAATTCAACTACTTGGTCCCTCTTGGTATCTAACCAAGTGGTGACTACAACATTGCCCCTTGTCAGCTCTACTATACACCTGGAAATTCAGATCATACACATAAACTTTTAGGACCATTGTCTGCCAACCCTAAATATGTTATTGGGTACACTCCCCGCTTCATAAATGTACCTAATAGTTCATCCTGTCCACCCATCTATCCACCTGTATACCCATGTTTGCCTTCACTGACACTACTATATGTGCAAAAGGTCTCATTTTTAATGTTTATACCTCCCACGTACCCCGTATGCCTTTCTCTTCCTCAATGCCACTATATTGATCACTCACATTTGGTACATTGCCCTTCTTTTCACCCAAATCAATACTTATCTCTATCTAACAGTGTTCCCTCTGCTCATCTCCCCACTGGTAACCAACAAATAAAATGTCCTTCCATAGATAAATATTTCCTTGACTTTTAAAATAATGGACTAATACAATATTTGTCCTTTTGTGATTGACTTGTTTCACTCAGCATAATGTGCTCCAAGTTCATCCACATTATGCAGTGTTTTGCAGATTTTACATCATTCTTTAGCATTGCATAGTATTCCATTGTGTGTATGTACCATAGTTTGGTTATCCATTCCTCAGTTGAAGGACACCTAGGTTGTTTCCATCTTTGGCTATTGTAAATAGTGCTGCTATGAACATGGTGTGCATATGTCTGTTCTTGTCATGGTTCTCAGTTCTTTAGCATATATACCTAGTAATGGAATAGCTGGGTCAAGTGGTATTTCTAGTTCCAACTTTCGAAGGAATCACCATACTGTTTTCCACAATGGTTGTACCATTTTACAGTCCCACCAGCAGTGTATGAGAGTCTCAATCTCTCCACATCCTCACCAGCATTTGTTATTTTCTGTCTCCTTGAACTTTGTTACTACTGCTGGAGCAAGATGGTATCTCGTGTTTTGATTTGCATCTCTCCAATAGCTAATGAGCATTTCTTCATATGTTTGTTGGCCGCTTGAATATCCTCCTTGGTGAAGTGTCTGTTCATATCTTCTGCCCATTTTTTAACTGGATTGTTTGTCTTTTTGTTATTGAGGTGTTGGAGTTTTCTATAAATTCTAGAGATAAGTCCCTTCACAGATATATCATTACCAAATATTTTTTTTCCCAATCTGTAGGTTCTCTTTTGGAGAAGTCTTTGGAAGCACATACAAATTTAATTTTTAGAAGGTGCCAATCATCTGGTTTCTCTTCTGCTGTTTGTGCATTTTGAGTTATCCTTGATACTCTATATATGCCATATATTTGGGCCCGTAAATTTGTCCCTAGCTTTTTCTTGGTGAACTCTATACTTTTTGGTTTCACATTAAAGTTTTTATCCATCTCGAGTTTGTTTTTGTGTATGGTGTGAGGTACAAATCGTGTTTCATTTTTCTGCAAATAGATCTCCAGTTTTGCCAACACCATTTATTAAACAAACATTCTCTTCCCCATTTAATGGATTTTGGCACTTTGTCAAAGATCAGCTGACCGTAGATCAATGGATATATTTCTGGGTTCTCAATTCTATTCCATTGGTCTATATATCTGTCCTTAAACCAATACCAGACAGTCTTGACAGCTGTGGCTGTATAGTATGCTTTGAGAACCAGCAGTGTGAGAGGTCCTGCTTTGTTGTTCTTCTTCAATAGTGCTTTGTTTATCCGAGGTCACTTTCCTTTCCATACAAATTTAGTGATTGGTTTTTCCATATCCCTAAAGAATGCATAGTGCCTAAGGCATTTAACCATTAACCAGAAGGCTAGCAGTTCAAACCCACCAGCCACTCATCAGAAGGAAGTTTGGGCGATCTACTTCCATAGTGATACTGCCTCAGAAACACAAGAAGGGTCATTATGAATCTGGTCCGACTCTAAGGCACACAACAACAACAACAACAAAGAATGTTGATGGGATCTAGATTGGGATTGCATTGAATGTATAGATTTTTTTTGGTAGAATTATCATTTTCATAATGTTCGATCTTCCTATCCATGAGCATGGGATGTTCTTCCATTTATGTAGATCT
>NW_006921702.1:1530532-1558276 GCF_000298275.1 Orycteropus afer afer | reverse complement strand
ATCTCTTGAGTGGTGCATTTAATCCATTAACATTCAGTGTAGTTAATGACAAGTATTAATTTTTGCTGTCATTTTGTTATGTGTTTTTTCATGGTGTCCCTTGTTTCTTTGTTCCATATTATTTTCTATGCTGAGCTCATTATGTTTATGAATCCTGTTATCATTTCTTTTATTGATGTTGTTTTAATATTTACTATTTGTGCTTGTCCACTTTTTTTGTGATATGACGATTTATCATTTTTCTTCGAGGTTTCCCTATGATTCATAATTTTCTTCCCAAGTTTAGAACAGTCCATTCTATCTTGCAACACTTTTAACTTCCTCACCATTTAGAAGTTCTGTAACTACACAGTCTTTTCTGTCTTTTTGTTTGTAGTTGTCCTCAGTTGCCAATTGATGTCTCTGGTTCCCTGTTTACAATCTTGTAAGCTCATTTTACTTTGGATATGTCCATAGCTGTTGTTTCTGTATTATGTCATCTTGTGTATTAATGGTTGGTTGTTATTTGCTATTATCTCTGTTTAAAGACAAAAGTAGACTAAAATCACTCTAGCATCTCTTATAAGCTTGGTCTGCATTTAACAAATTCCCTAAGTTTTTGCTTATCTGGAAATCTCCTAATTTCACCACCATATTTGATGGACTATTTTCCTGAGTATATAATTCTTGGTTGAAAATTTTTCTCTTTCAGGGTTTTTTATATACCATTCCATTGCCTTCTCACTTGTATGGTCTCTGCTGAGAAATCAGAGCCTATTCTTACTGGCTGTGCTTTGTAGTTAACTTTTTATTTACTTGGCTTCTTTCAGGATTCTGTCTTTGTCTTTGGTTTTGGTGAATTTGATGATGATATGTCTTGGTGATTTTCTTTGGGTGTCTATCCTTTTTGGAGTTCATTAGACTTCCTGAATGAATATATTTTCATATTTCATCATGTTAGGAAAGTTCTCCTCCAACAGGTCTTGGACAATTTTCTCAGTGGTTTTATTTTTCTCTTCCTGTTCTGAAATTCCAGTGACATATAGGTTATTCCTTTTGGTGGTATCCAACATGAATCATAGGCTTTCTTCATTTTGTTTTGATTTTTTTTTCTGATTGATCTCTTTCCAAAGAAGTATTCAGGTATTTGTCTTTAATTTCATTAATTCTGTCTTTCATTTCATCAGTTCTGCTCCTTTGCCTTTCCAATGTGTTATCTGTTTCTGACAATTTAGTATTAATCTTCTGAAATTCCTTCTGTAGATTTAGAATCATTTCTAATATTTTCATTTATTTTGTCATTTTGTTCTTGTATTTTCTTCCAAAATTCTTGTAAGGTTTTTTCTGTGTTTTCTTTGGTCTGTCTTTCAATCCTTTGAAAATACCTAAATATAATTCATTTGAATTCCTTATCAGAGAGTTCCAATGCTGCTTCTTCCATAGGGATGTGTTCTGGGTCTGTATTCTGTTCCCTTGTTTCTACCACTTTATCTTGCTTCTTTGTGTTGAATTCCTTATCAGAGATTTCCAATGCTGCTTATTCCTCATGGATGTGGTCTGGGATCCTGTTCCCTTGTTTCTACCACTTTACCTTGCTTCTTTGTGTGGACTGTGAAGGACTGTTGTTTTTGAGACATTTTGGTGTTGTATTTAGATCTGTTAACTCTTTTTGAAGAGCAGCCAAGGGTGATTCAGGCTCTTCTTGGTGGTTTTTAATCGTTGGCCCACTGTTTGAGAAGGTGGTGGGGCTCTTGCTTAGTAAGTTCAGTTGCAGGAAGTGTGGGTGTAGTTTTATCTTATGGGCACTGTTGCTGTCTCCCACTCTGTTAAGCAAAAATTACAATTTAATAACTAATAACTAAAAAACTAAAAGCACATGGACAAAAAATACACCATGTAATCACACAGGAACTGTAACCAAA
Organism: Orycteropus afer afer; assembly: GCF_000298275.1. Taxonomy (NCBI): domain Eukaryota; kingdom Metazoa; phylum Chordata; class Mammalia; order Tubulidentata; family Orycteropodidae; genus Orycteropus; species Orycteropus afer. The sequence continues at coordinate 1,556,375 of NW_006921702.1, read as the reverse complement.
AAAAGAAAAAAGGGATAAAAGAAGAAAAAAAACACAAGAAACCTGCACTATCTGGGGATAGGTCACTAAGAGAAAAAAGGTAGAGAAAGATAATAATGAGGAAAAAATGGGATAAATGCAAAAAGAAAAACAAGAAATGGAGTTATCCATGAGAAAAAAATGGGAAAAAAAATTTAAATTAAAAAAACAAACAAACAAAAAAATTACCAGGAACAGGAAAAAGAAAAAAGCTGTATACTAGGACCTAGGAGGGGAAGAATAAAGAATAATAGTTAAAGGGACAAAAGTATTAATAATAATAGTAGTTTTAAAACAGACAAATACAATCAAATTAAACACCATAAAAAAGAAAAATAAATAAAAAGTAAAAAAGAATAAAATCGGTGGAGGGCAGGGCACGGCACCCAGGCTCTGTCTGAGCACACAGACTGTGATGGAATTCCTACAGGCCCAGAAGGTGCGTGGGAGTGGGGGATGGCCACACCTCCGTTCACCTAGCAGGTGTAAGGTATAAGAGTAACAAGAGGAATGTCACACCTTTTCAGTCATGCAGCTCCAGAGTGTCCTTGAGGTTACTGGAAAGCAGAACCTTTTTTCAAGCCCCTGGAATCTGGTAGAGCGCTGTCTCTTTAAATATCCAAAATGGTCAAGCCACTTGTAAACATTGAAAATGGCAGCACCCTCCAGATAGTCTAAAGTCCACAGTTCAACCTCTCTTCCTCTTCACCACTGTTTCCCCTTTCATTCCACAGCCACCAGAGCAGTCCTCTGTACAGTCTCTGGCTAGCAGAGCTGATTTTTAGGTTAATTCTTCAGTCCTGCCACCATTGTGGATTCTCCAAGCTGTCTGTGCCATCAGGATCACTCAGAATCACTCCCAGACTGCAGCTCCCTATGTCTCCTTTTCTGGTATTTTCTTGCAAATTCTTCTGCTACCTAAGGTTTAGTTCACTTCTATATCCTTCCCTTCAAGGCTTAGGGGTCCAGGATTACCTTTTGGGTCTTTGTTAATTGGTTCCCCTTTTCTTTGTTTAAGAGGGTCTATGCAGGCTTTGTACCTATTCCACCATCTTGGCCCTTTTTTAATTTCTAGTTCCAGTAGATTTTTGACTGAGTCTCGGGTTTTCTAGGTATAGAGTCATATCATCAGCAAATAGGGATAGTTTGACTTCTTCCTTACCAGTTTGGATGATTGATTTACTTTTCTTGCCTTATTTCCCTGGCTAGGACATCCAACACAATGTTGAATGGAAGTGGTGATAGAGGGCATCCTTGTCTGGTTCCTGCTCACAAAGGAAATGTTTTCATTCTTTTTCCATTTAGAATAAAGTTGGTCTTTGGTTTTGCATATTTGTCCTTTATTATGTTGAGCAATATCCCTTCTATTCCTCTTTTGCTAAGAGTTTTTTTCAGGAATAAGTGTTTGATTTTATCAAATGTCTTTTCTATATCGATTGATATGATCATGTGATCATTTTCCTTTGTTTTATTCATGTGGTGGATGACACTGATTGCTTTTCTAATGTTGAACAATCCTTGGATAACTGATATGAACTCCACTTGGTCATAATGAATTATTTTTTTGATGTTGTTGGAATCTATTGGCTAGTTTTTTGTTGAAGATTTTTGCATCTATATTCATGAGGGATTTGGTCAGTAGGTTTCGTTTTGAGTGATGTCTTTGCCTGGTTTTGTTATCAAGGTTATTCTTGATTCATAAAATGAATTTGGGAAGATTCCATTCTTTTGTATGTTTTGGCATAGTTTGAGTAGGATCGGTGTCAGTTCTCTGAATATTTGGTAGAATTCTCCAGTGAAACCATCTGGGCCAGGACTTTTTGGGTTGGTATTTCTTTCTTTCTTTCTTTTTTTTTTTTTTTTTTTTTTTTAATGTCCTGTTCAATTTCTTCTTTTGTTATTATTATTTTTTTTATGTTTAACTTTTCCACCTCAGTCTGTGTTAGTTTAGGTAAGTAGTGTGTTTCTCAAAATTCTCCATTTCTTCTGGATTTTCAAATGTTTTGGAGTACAGTTCTTCAAAGTATCCTGATATTATCATGTTTATTTCTCTTGGTTCTGTTGTGATGTCATCCATTTAGTTTCTTATTCATGTTATTTGTATTCTCTTCCTCTTTTCCTCTGTTAAATTTATTAGTGGCTTGTCTATTTTATTAATCATTTCAAACCACCAACTTCTAGTCTTGTTGATTTTTTTTCTATTGTCTTTCTATTTTTTGATTCATTGATTTCTGCTTGAATTTTTATTATTTCCATTCATCTGGTAACTGTAGGCTTTCCTTGCTTTTCTGTCTCTAAGTGTTGGAGATATTGGCTTAAAATGTTGATTTAACTCTGTCTTCTTTTTTAATGTGTGCATTTATTTCTATAATTTGGCCTCTGAGCACTGCTGTAGTGCCTCAGGCATTTTGACTGCTCATCAGATGTCTGGCACTTCAAACCCACCAGCCACTCCTCTGAAGGAAGGTTGGTCAATCTACTTCCATAGTGATACTGCTTCAGAAACCCAAGGAGGGGTCGCTATGAGTCATACCTGACTCAACAGCAGTAGGTTTGTTTTTTGTTTTGATCACTGTTTTTGCTGTGTCCCAAAGATTTTAGTATGTTGTGTTTTCATTCTCATTTAATTCAAGGAACATCTTAATTCTATTTTTTATTTCTTCTATTACCTAGTCATTCTTTAGGAGGATGTTTTTTACTTTCCATGTGTTTGCTCTTTTTCAGTTGATCTTCCTATTATTGATTTTTACTTTTATAGCATTGTGATCTGAGAAGATGCTTTGCAGTATTTCAATGTTTTTAGAATTATTAAGGTTTGCTTTATGGCCTAACATATGGTCTATCCTGGAGAATGTTCCATGTGCACTGGAAAAGAAAGTCTGTTCTGTTGTTGTTGGGTGAAGTGCTCTGTAGATGTCTATAAAGGCAAGTTGGTGGATTGTATTGTTTAACTCTTCCGCAAGTTTGTTGAGTTGCTTTCCAGTTGTTTTATCTTTCACTGATAGTGGTGTATTAAAGTCTCCTACTGTGACTGTGTAGTCAACTATTTTCCTTCTCAATTCTGTTAAAGTCTGATTTATGTATTTTGGGGCTCTTTCATTGGGTTCTTAGATATTTATTATGGTTATATCTTATTGTTTGATTGATCTTTCAATCATTATATAATGTCCTTCCTTGTCTCTTATGGTTGTTTTTGTCTTAAAGTCAATTTTATTAGAAATTGATATTACTACTCATGGTCTTTTTCTGGTTGCCATTTGCTTGATATATCTTGTTCCAGCCTTTGATTTTTAATCTGTTTTTGTTTTGTCTCTAAGATATGTCTCTTGTAGACAGCATGTTACTGGGTTATATTTTCTTATCCAGTCTACAACTTGCTGTCTCTTGGGTGGTGCATTTAATACATTTACATTCAGTGTGATTATAAACAGATATGAATTGGTTGCTGTCATTTTGTTATGTCTTTTTCATGGAGTTCCTGGATTCTTTGTTCCATATAATTTTCTGTGCTGAGCTCATATTGTTTATGAATCAGGTTATCATTTCCTTTGTTGCTACTGTTTTTGTATTTGCTAAATATTCATGATTGTCCTCCTTTTTATTGTGAAGTAAAGGTTTGTCATTTTTCTTTCAGGTTTCCCTGTGATATATAATTTTCTCCCAGAGCAGAACAGTCCATTCTATCTTGCAACTCTCTTGACTTCCTCACCATTTAGAAGTTCTGTAACTACAGAATTTTTTCCCCCATATTTAGTTTGTATTTATCCTCATTTGCCAATTGATGTCTCTGGTTCCATGTTTACAATCTGGTAAGCTTATTTTACTTTTGACACTTCCACATCTGTGTTGGTTCCTGGATTGTTCTGGTTACCTAGTGTTGCTCTGACAGGAATATATTACAAATGGGATGACTTGAAGAAACAGGAGATTATTCTTACAATTTGGAGGCTTTAAGTCTGAATTCACAGTGCCAGGCTCTAGGGGCTAGGTGAAAGCCCTTCATCCTTGGGCTTCAGCTCTAACTCCTGCTCCTGGCCACTTGAAGCTAGAGGCTTTACTCCACTCAACTGCTGGCTGCTGAGGCTGACAGTCTCAAGGTTGACAAGTAACAAGGCACAGTCCTGATATCACCAAACCACACAGCAGGCCATTAATTCAAGTCCATTAAAAGTCCCAATATCAGCAGAGAACGGTAGGCTGCTGAGCAGTGACTCAGCTACATGCAGGGTTCAAGCATGCCATATGCTGGAGATCATTCCCAAAGCTGCTTCTTATATAAAGTAACTACTCAGCTGCTTGTGATAGATCCCACCATGGAGTTGATTGCCAGTTTCATCATGGGGAATAACTACCACCAGCTGCCCAGCCACTCAACTAGGTCCAGACAAGATGAAAAACAACTTTAAATACCACATGGGTTATGCCATTTTATATATTAATGGTTGGTTGTTTGCTATTATTGGTTCTCTGTTCAAAGGACTCCCTTTCTTGTAAGGTTGGCCTTCTTTTAACAAATTCCCTTAATTTCTGCTTATCTGGAAATCTCCTAATTTCACCATCATATTTGATGGACAATTTTGGTAGGAATACAATTCTGTCTGGTGGTTCAAACTCACCAGCCACTCCTCAGAAGGAAGGTTGGGCAATCTACTTCCATAGTGATACTGCCTCAGCAACCCAAGGAGCGGTTGCTATGAGTCGGGTCTGACTCGACAGCATGTAGCAACGATAACATACAATTCTGTGTTAGAAAATTTTCTCTTGTAGGGTTTTATATATATCATCTGATTGCCTTCTCACTTGCATGGTTTCTGCTGAGAAACCAGAGATTATTCTTACTGGTTGTCCTTTGGAGATTACTTCTTGTTTTTGCCATGCTACTTTTAAGATTTTTTCTTTGTCTTTGGTTTTGATGAGTTTCATGATGATATGTCTTGGTGATTTTCTTTTAGGGTCTACACTGTTTGGGGTTCATTTGATTTCCTGAATAGATATTGTGATAGTTAAGGTTGTGTGTCAACTTGGCTGAGCCTGGTTGAGTGGCTGGGCAGCTGGTGGTAGTTATTCCCCATGATGAGAATAGCAATCAGCTCTATTGTGGGGTCTACCACAAGCAGCTGAGTAGTGGCTTTAAATATGTGGTCTGCTTCCCATATATTAGATGCAGCTTTGGGAATGATCACCAGCTTATAGCATGCTTGAACCCTGCATGTAGCTGAGTCATTTTTCAGGAGCCTGCCATGCTCTGCTGATCTTGGGACTTCTAATGGACTTGAATTAATGGCCTGCTATGAGTTTTAATAATATTGGGACTGTGCTTTGTTACTTGTCAAACTTGGGTTTGTCAACCTCAATACTCAGTAGCTAAGTGAAGAAAAACCTCTAGCTTCACTGGGCTGGAAGCAGGAGGCAGAGCTGAAGCTCAAAGTCAAGGGGCTTTCACACAGCTCCTAGAGCCTGGCACCTAGAACTCAGACTTCTAACCTCCAAAAGCCTAAGAGAGTAAACTCCTGTTTGTTCTCATTTGTGTTATATTCTTGTCAGTGTGACACTAGTTAACCATAACAGATATATTCTCATGTTTCATCATTTCAGGAAAGTTCTCTTTCAACAAATCTTGGACAATTTTCTCAGCTGTTTTATTTTTCTCTTCCTGCTCTGGAATTCAAATTACATGTAACTTATTCCTTTTGATGGCATCTCACATGAACTTTAGGCTTTCTTCATTTCGTTTTGATCTTTTTTCTGATTGATCCCTTTCCAAAGAAGTATTCAGGTATTTGTCTTCAAGTTCATTAATTCTGTCTTCCATTGATTTGATTCTACTCTTTTGTCCTTTCAATGTATTATCTATTTCTGAAAATTTAATATTAATCTTCAGGATTTTTATCTGTGGATTTTGTATCATTTCTAATTTTTCATTTATTTTGTCATTTTGTCCTTGTATTTTCTTCCAAAATTGTTGTAGGATTTTCTTTGAGTTTTCCTTAATTTAGTCAATGTTTTCCTTGATTTGTCTCTCAATACTCTGAAGATATCTAAGTATAATTCTTTTGAATGCCTTATCAGGGAGTTCCAAGGCTGCTTCTTCCTCAGGGATGTGTTCTGGGTCTGTGTCCTGCTCCCTTGTTTCTGCTGCTTTATCTTTCTTCTTTGTTTGGATTGAGGTGGTCTGTTGTCTTTGAGTCATTGTGATGTTGCTGTATTTAGATCTCTGTTAACTGTTTGTGAAGAGCAGTTAATGATAACTCAGGCTTTTTGTGGTGGTCTTTTATCATTGTACATTTGGTGGAGAAGTAAGTGATGGCTCTCATTTAGTAAGTACAGCTACAGAAGGTGTGGGTGTGATTGCATTGTATGGGCACAATTGCTGTCTCCCACTCAGTTAGAAAAAAGCAATGATTGAAAAGCTATCTAAAAGTCAAAGCAAGTGGACAACAAACACACTGCATACACACACAGGACCTATAAGCAAAAAGAGAAAAGAAAACCCCCCACAATATTTGACAAGGGAGCAAATATAGAAAAGAGGTAGAGTAGGAGAACAATGAAGAAAAAAATGGGAAAAATACAAAAAGAAAAACAATGCATGGGAAGAACCATGAAAAAGAAAAAAAAAAAAAAATGGGAACCAGGAACAGCAAGGAGAGAAAAAACTGAAAACTAGAATCTGGGAAGTGAATAATAATATAAAGGATGGGATGATGATGATAATGATGATGATGATGATGATGATGATGATGATGTTGATAATAATAATTTTAAAAGATACAAAAAGAAACAAATTTAAAAAAAAAAATGCAGGGCAGAGCAGGGTATCTAGGTCTGTCCAAGCACACAGACTAGGGTGGAATTTCTGCTGGTCTAGAAGGCGGGTGGGAATGAGGGATAGCCACACCTCTGTCTACAAAGAGGGTGTGAAGTAGAAGAGTAATAAGGAGAATATTGCACCTTTCCAGTCGTTCATGTCCTGAATGTCCTTGCAATCCCAGGCACATGAAACCTATTCTCAGGTCCCTGGAATCTGAGAGAAAGCTGTTGCTTTAAATATCCAAAATGGTCAAACTGCTTGTAAATATTCAAAATGACTATGTCCTCCGGACACCCAAAAGTCCACAGCTTAGACCATCTCCCTCTTTGCTGCTTTCCCTTTTATTCACCAGCCACCAATGCAGTCCTCTGTGCAGGCCCTGGCTAGCAGAGCCAATTTTTATGTTAATTCTTAGGTCCTAACACCACTTGGCAATATCCTAGCTGTCCCTGCCATCTAGATTGCTGACAGACCACAGCTCTGTATGTCTCCTTTTTTTGGTGTTTTCATGCAGGTTCCTCCACTAGTTGGAGTTTAGCCCTTTTCTGTATCCTTCCTTTCAAAGCTCATGGCTCCAGGATTATCTTCTGTATCTGTGTTAATTGGTTCTCCTTTTTTTGTTGAAGACGGTTTGTGTAGTTTGTCTGGCTATTCTGCTATCTTACCAGTGTCTGTATACTTCTGCAACCATTTTTGTAATATCTTCAGAAAAATTTTACTTGCATGTGTGATATAAGGAGCTCTGGTAGCATAGTGCCTAAGGCACTTGACTGCTCTCCAGAAGGCTGGAAGTTCAAATCCACCAGCCACTCCTCGGAAGGAAGGTTGGGCAATCCTACTTCTGTAGTGATACTGCCTCGGAAACCCAAGGAGGGGTCGCTATGAGTCAGGGCTGACTAGATGGCAAACAACAACAACAAAAGTGATATTAATGAAATTATGAGATTAACAAATTTACTCATTGATAAATCAGAGTTGCCTAGGCATGGTTCTAATATTTGAAAAAGGGAAATGAGAAAACTTAAGAGGCATTTTTTTTTATGTCAGTCATTGCAAAAGATAGAATAATGTTACTCTAATTTATTTTTTATCCTCAAAAACACACAGAAAGAAAGTGAGCTTACATATTGTAAGTATATGAACAGTTGTCTAAATCATGTTTCTTCTGAAAAATATAATAGTTTATCAAGTCCATTCCCTGAGTCAGTCACTGATTTGTATTTTACACAATGTCTATAATCCTTAAAAAGAAATTGGTTAATTTTGTATTTGAAGAAATTATAATCTAGAGACATTAAATTGAGTAAAGATACATAGTACATTACAGACTCAGGTGAATCAGGGAGCATTCAGCATTAAATTATGCATAATTAACTGAATTTTCTAGATAAAGATAAACACATACACACACACTTATATACACACATGTAAATTGGAGAGACTTTCTTGGCCACCAATTGAAAAGATAATCCTGACACCAACCACTCCCCATGTGGCACTCTCTCTGTTGGATTTGATAATTCATTGGAATGGTCACAGAGATCTTATGGGAATAATTATTTGTAATAATAACTTTAATAATAGAGAAGGATATATACAAAGAATATGAACAGAAATGAAATATATATAGGGTGGAAATTTGGCAAGGTTCCCAGAACGGAGACTCAACCTCTCAAGAGAACCTGTTTGTATCTCAAAGGGGACTTGCTTATGTTTCCTCAGAACCAATATTCATTCTCATCCATAAAGGCACTCTCATACAGGAAGCTCATTGAAGTACTTGGTTGCTCTTCTCAGGTCTTCGCCTGTTTTTGCACTCTGCTGTCGCTGCCTCAGTCTGCTTGTTGCACCCACTTTTTATGGTACTGTCATCATTTGTCTCCACTTCTGGTGCTGTGTCACCATTTGCAGTTTTACTCAGTCTTGGAAGGTCATAGAACAGGGCCCCAGTACCCTAAAGTCACAGTCCTCTCCATTTCTAGAGTTTTTAGGCATCATCAGATGGGCCCCTCAGACAATCCATAGAAAAGCCAACTACAGAGTGGGGCCCTCTCAGCCAGTCCTAGTAAAGGTGAGATTAGGCACCTCCCAAACCAGTCCTAGTAAAGGCTAACTTCCAGGTAGAAACTCTCCATCCAATCTAGGTAAAAGTCAGATTGGGTGGAACCCACCAGTCAATCCCAGTAAATATCAACTACTGTGTGGGACTTTGGAACCAAGACCAAAGGCCAATTTGCTGTCTTTTGTATAGTGATTACACAGCATGCTATAATATGTATATGCATACATGCATATGTATACATATATAGGCATATGCATATATATATATATATATATATATATATATATATTCATATATGTATATGTAAATAAACTGAACATATACATCTTCTGAAACGGATGAAGATCGACCAGTTCTTTTTGATTTAGTGACTCTGTGTATTCCTTCCATCTTCCTTTGATGTTTCCTGTATCATTCAATATTTTGCTCATAGAATCTTTCAATATTGCAACTCAAAGCTTAAATATTTTCTTCAGTTCTTCCATTTGAGAAAGGCTGAGCATGTTCATCCCTTTTGGTTTTCTAACTTCAAGTCTTTGCACCTTTCATTATAGTAATTGGCTTTGTCTCCTCCAGCTGCTCTTTGAAATCTTCCTTTCAGCTCTTTTATCTTGTAATTTCTTCCATTTGCCTTAGCTACTCTTAGCTCAAGGGCAAGTTTCAGAGTCTCTTCTGACATCCATTGTGGTCTTTTCTTTCTTTCTCGTATTTTTAATGACCTCTTGCTTTCTTCATGGATGATGCTCTTGATGTTATCCCAAAATTCTTCCAGTTTTCACTCACTGGTGTTCAATGCATCAACTCTATTCTTCAGATGGTCTCTAAATTCAGGAGGGATATATTCAAGATCATATTTGGCTCTCATGGACTTATTATAATTTTCTTCCACTTCAAGTTGAACTTGTTTATGAGCATTTGGTGGTCTGTTTCACAATCAACTCCTGGCCTGGTTTTGGCTGAAGATATTGAGCTTTTCCACCGCCTCTTGCCACAGATGTAGTCAATCTGATTCCTGTGTATTCCATCTGGTGAAGTCCATGTGCATAGCCACTGTTTGTGTTGTTGTAAAAAGGTATTTGCAGTGAATAAGTCATTGGTCTTGCAAAATTCTATCATGCTAGTTCCAGCATTATTTCTGTCACCAAGACCAAATTTTCCAACTACCAGTGATTCTTCTTTGTTTCCAACTTTTGCATTGTATCACCAGTGATAAGCAACACACCCTGATTGCACGTTTGGTCAATTTCAAACTGCAGAAGTTGATAAAAATCTTCAATTTCTTCATCTTTGGCTTTGGTGGTTGGTGCATAAATTTGAATAATAGTCGTATTAACTAGTCTTCTTTGTAGTGATATTGATATTATCCTATCACTGACAGCATTGTACTTCAGGACAGATCTTGAAACAACTTTTGTGATGATGAATGCCACACCATTCCTCTTCAATTTGTAATTCCTGGCATAGTAGATCATATGGTTGTCTGATTCAAAATGGCCAAAACCTCACTGTCAGTGTACCAAAAAGAACTGGTTGATCTTCCTCCATTTCAGTAGGTGGCATATGTCCAAGAACCAGTGATATTGATGGAAGAAGTCAAAGTTGCACTGAGGGAATTGGCCAGGAGCAAGACTCCAGGAATTGATGGAACACCCATTGAGATGTTTCTACATATGGATGCCCCACTGTAGGCACTTTCATGTATCTGCCATGAAATTTGGAAGACAGCTACCTAGCCCACTGATTGGAAGAGATGCATATTTGTACCTATTCCAAATAAATGTGGTCCCACAGAATGTGGAAATTATCAAACAATATCATTAATATTGCATGCAAGTAAAATCTTACTGAAGATAATTCAAAAATGGTTGCAGCAGTATATTGACAGAAAACTTCCAGAGGTGCAGGCTGGATTCAAAGGAGGACGTGGAATGAGGAATATCATTGCTGATGTCAGATGGATCTTGGCTCAAAGGAAAGAATATCAGAAAGATATCTCCTTGTATTTTATTGACTATGCAAAAACATTTGATTGTATGGATGATAACAAATTGTGGATAACATTGAGAAGAATGGGAATTCCAGAACACTTAATTGTACTCATGAGGAACCTGTATATAGACTAGGAGGTGGTTGTTCAAACATAAAAAGGGAACACTGCATGATTTAAAATCAAGAAGGCAGTGCATCAGGGTTGTATCCTTTCACCATATTTATTCAATCTGTATGCTGAGCAAATAATCCGAGAAGCTGGACTATATGAAGAAGAATGTGGCATCAAAATTTGAGGAAGAATCATTAACAACCTGCAGTACCCTGGCAACACAACTTTGCTTGCTGAAAGTGAGGATGACTTGATGTACTTACTGATGAAGATTGAGGAATACAGTCTGAAGTATGGATTATACCTCAATATAAAGAAAACAAAAATCCTCACAACTGGACCTGTAAGCAACATCACAATGAGTGGAGAAAAGATTGAGCTTGTGAAAGCCTTCACATTGCTTGGTTCTACAATTGATGCCAATGAAAGCAGCAGTCAGGACATCAGGCAATGTATAGCACTGGGCAAATCGACTGCAAAGGACCTCTTTCAAGTGCTGAAGAACATAGATGTTTCCTTGAAGACTAACGTGTCCCTGACACAAGACATGGTATTTTCAATCACCTCATATGTGTGTGAGAGCTGGACAATGAATAAGGAAGACCGAAGAATAGTTGATGCTTTTGAGCTGTGGTGTTGGCGAAGAACACTGAAAGTACCGTGGCCTGATAAAAGAACTAACGGGTCTGTCTTGGAGGAAGTGCAGGCAGAATGCTTCTTGGAGACGAGAATGGCCAGACTTCGTCTCACATACTTTGGTCATGTTGTCAGAAGGGACCATTTCCTGGAGAAGGAAGTCATTATTGATAGGGTGGAAAGTTGATGTAAGAGGAGAAGGCCCTCAATGAGGTGGATTGACACAGTGGCAGCGGCAATGGGCTCAAGTGTAGCAAGAATCATGGAGCTGGCTCCGGACTAGGTGGTGTTTCATTTTGCTGTGCATAGGGTCGCTCTGAGTCAGAGACGACTCAAAGACACTTAACAAGAACAAATACACTGAAAATCAAAGCAGAAAGTGTTTTATCATATAAAAACAGAAAAGTATACTTCTCAATATACCTTTCACAAGATGTAGTATATGTTCTAATAAAATATAACTCTGGTTATAGTTCTGTGGTTATATAATGCCAGATTAAACAAATGTAACCAAGTTTTCTTATCAGAAGGCAGAGATCCCATGGATATGTATATACACCAAAAACATGCATATGTGCAAACTATAAAATAATATACATACAAAAAAATCTGGAGGGTTGCAAACCAATCTCTGTTTACAGAGATATTTATGTCTTGAACACCCTATAGAATAAAAACATAAGAAAACACAAGCAATCAAGAGCTCTAGAAAAATTAGCTACATAAGAATAGCATAAAAGCAAGATAATATACCAAAGAAAATAAAATATTTTATTTGAAAATATGTGTATGTTTTTCTTACTTTCTATGATATGTTCTATGACATAGGATGTTATTTGGACCTTGTGTGAACACCATATTAAAACCTTATGAAAACATGTTTCTGGTTGTCCTCATAACTATGGCTGCCACTGCTAATGCTGATGGAGCTGCTGGCAAAGATCAGAGGGACAGGTGCAGTGGTGACTGAAAGAACAGCAGTGGGAGAGGAGCAAGATGAAATGAGTAAGGAGGGAGCAGAGCACACCCAGATCCTCCTGCTGTTCTGTCAGGCTGAGCAGCAGGAACAGCTCAGGCCCTGCAGCTTCTGTGGCCACCACCCACTTACCCACTAGATAGACCTAAGAGTCCATGCCTATAGCCATGTGCTTTGCCTCACCTGCCTATAGCCCAGCCATGGTCCAGCACTGCAAGATTATTTGTTTGGGGTTTTATAACTATTAGACAGAAATAATAAACAAAATGTAGCCAAATTCCCTAAAAAAAAAAAAAAAAAATGAAAAGCTTTACAGCACCATAGATATATATGCATGCTGATGTTGTCTGAACTGACATAGGCGCCTACTTGTCTTGTGTAATGAACTTAATTTACAATAATTACAGAGAAGTTAAATATTTTAAATACACTTAATTAAAAATATGTAAGATGTAAAAGGATTAAGTCCCCAAAGCACTCAAAAATTGACATGAAAAATAATGGAAAGACAGACTAGGCTTTTATCAATATCTGTCAGATTCTCTAGAAAAACAGAATGAGCAAGGGAGAAAAATTTTAGGAATTTGCCTGATATGATTTTGGGGTCTGGCAAACTTAAAATCTGTAGAGTATGATGGCAGGAAGAAAATTCGGGTGAGAATTTAGGTTGAAGTCTTGAATTCAAAACCTATAGGCAGATTGGTAGACTGGAAATTTGGGCAGCATTTCTTTGTCGCTGTCTTGAAGGAGCATTCCTACTTCTCAATGGAACCTCTGATATTATAAGTAAGGTCTTCAGCTGATTGGATGGGACCTAATCTTATTATCAAGGGTAATTCACTTTTCTTTAAGTTAACTGATTGTAAATGTTAATAACATCTATAAAATACCTTCACAAAAATATCTAAAGTAGTGTTTGACTAGTAACTGGGCACTAGTGCCTAAGGCATTTGACTGCTAACCAGAAGGCTGGTGGTTCAAACCCACCAGCCACTCCTTGGAAGGAAGGTTGGGCAATCTACTTCCATTGTGATGCTGCCTCGGAAACCAAGGAGGGGTTGCTGTGATTTGAATCTGACTCAATAGCAGTGAGTTTGGTTTTGGTTTTATAGCCTACCCAACTTGACACACACAATTCACCATCCAATGCTCTTTTATAAGAAGACATGTTATCATAAAAAGGCCAACAATTGTCCCTACGTGGATTTTTTAAAAAGGCAATTCTATACCACAAATAGGGAGCTCTGGTGGTGAAGTGCCTAAAGCATTTGACTGTTAACCAAAAGGCTGGCAGTACAAACCCACCAGCCACTCCTCGGAAGGAAGAGTGAGCAATATACTTCCATAGTAATACTGCCTTGGAAGCCCAAGGAGGAGTCGCTATGAGTTGTATCTGAATCAGTGGCAATGAGTTTGACTTTTTTTTTTTTTTTTTTAATATCAAGAATTGCAGAAAGTTATTTTATTTATTTATTTATTTATGGCAGTTAGAGGAATTAATTTTAAAGTTAATATCAGGGGGAGTAGGCATGGATATCCATGCTTATCCTGAAAAATAATAGCAATGCACATATGAAAACTAATCCTACCATTTAGTAAAACATATTTTAAAGTTGGTTTATTAAAGACAAATGGGATATTGTAAAATACTGCAACTGTTATGAAAAACAGTATCACAATTTATCAAAAAATTAAAAAGAGCACTACCATACAATACAACAATTTGAATCCTAGATATAAGTCCTGTTGTTGTTGTTGTTGTTGTTATTTGCCATCGAGTCAGCCCCGACTCACAGCGACCCCTCCTTGGGTTTCCGCGGCAGTATCACTACAGAAGTAGGAATGCCCAACCTTCCTTCTGAGGAGTGGCTGGTGGGTTTGAACCGCCAGCCTTCTGGTTAGCTGTCAAGTGCCTTAGGCACTATGCTACCAGAGCTCCTAGATATAAGTCCTAGGGAACTCAAAGTAGAGTGACACAAAAAGAATATGTATACCCATGTTCTCTGCATCACTATTCACAATAACTAAAGATAGGAGACAATAAGAGTCCATCAACAGATGAATGGATCAACAAAATGTGGTACATATCTAGAATGGAATACTACTTATACATAAAGAGAAATGAGGTACTGACACATGCTGCAACATAGTTAACACTGAAGACATTGTGCTGAGTGAAAGAAATCAATCACAAAAGAACAAATAATGTATTATTTTACTTTTATGAAAGGAAAAGAATAAGTAAACATATAGAGACTAATGATTATTAGGTTACCAGGAATAAGTACGCAGGGATAGGAACAATCATTCTCTAGGTAATGTTGACTTCTTGTTTATGGTGATTGTGATAGTTGGAGATGTGTGTCAACTTGGCTGGACCACAATTCTCTGTGGTTTAAGCAGTTGTGATGTGGTTATTCCCATGATAGTATCAGATGAATATGATTTAAGCAGCCAATCCATTGAAAAGGAGTTTCCCTTGGGGTGTGGCCTGCTTCCAGTATATTTATGGACATCCTGGGAAAAGAGACACTCTTCTGTGGATTGGGATCCTGTTGTGAGGTCTTTAACTGTCTGTGAGAGAACAATCCACCAGTCATTCTGGAGATCTTGGATTTGTCATTCGTTGGAGTCAACAGCCAGTATACTGCCTGCCACCCTTGAGCTCCTCGGCCCCTGCAGTTGCAAGAGTTGGGAAAAGCCTCCAGGTTGAAGTTTGATCCAAGATCTTTGGACTTGCCAGCTTCTACAAGTGTGTGAGCCATTTTCCTAAGATAAATTTCTCTTTCTCTCTCTATATAAGCTTTACTTGTTTTGTTTCTCTAGAGAATCCAGTCTAACACATTGATGGTAAAAGTCTCATTGAATATAAGTAATGATAGCAAAGCTTGACTAATATAAATTAAATAACTATGCTGTACATGGAAAAAGGGTGAATTGCCAAATGATATTATACTTAAGCCTTTGCATGGTCGAATCAATGAAACATAGGTCAACCTCTTTCTGGTATTCTTTGCTTTCAGCTAAGATGCATCTGACATCAGCAATGATATCTCTCATTCCACATCCTCTTCTGAATCCAGCCTGAATTTCTGGAAGTTCCCTGTCAATATACTGCTGTAACAATTTTTGAATTAATTTCAGAAAAATTGTACTTTCATGTGATATATTTTTGATAATTTTTGTGCTCTGTTGGATTTTCTTTCTTTGGAATGGGCACAAATATATGTCTCTTTCATTCAATTGGCCAGGTAGTTGTCTTCCAAATTTCTCAGTATAGATGCGTAAGTGCCTCTAACATTGCATATGTTTGTTGAAACATCTCAACAAGATCTCGTGTCTTCCATTAATTCCTGGCCCCTTGTTTTTTGTCCATTCCTTCAGTGCAGCTTGAACTTATTATTTTGATACTATCGGTTCTTGCTCATATGTTACCTCCTGAAATAGGTGAACACTGACCAGTTCTCTTTGGTACAGTGATTCTGTGAATTCCTTGTATTTTTTTATGTTTCCTGCATCATTAAATATTTTGAGCATGTTGTTGTTGTTGTTATGTGCCGTTGAGTCGGCCCTGACTCATAGCGACCCCTCCTTGGGTTTCTGAGGCAGTATCACTATGGAAATGGGATTGCCCAAACTTCTTTTCAAGGAGTGGCTGGTGAGTTTGAACCGCCAGCCTTCTGGTTAGCAGTCAAATGCCTTAGGCACTATGCTACCAGTGCTCCCTTTTTGAGCATAGCATCCTTCAATATTGTGAATTGAGGCTTGATTTTTTTCTTCAATTCTTTTAGCTTGAGAAAACCTGAGTGTATTCTTTAATTTTCTAACTCTAGGTCTTTGCACATTTCATTATAATACTTTACTTTGTCTTCTGGAGCTGCTCTTTGAAATATTCTGTTCAGTTCTTTTATCTAATAATTTCTTCAATTTGCTACAGCTAGTCTTCTTTCAAGAGAAAGTTTCAGAGTCTTTTTGGAGCACCACTTGGTTTCTTCATATATAGTGTTGTTGAAGTCATCCCACAACTGGTCTGTTTTTCAGTCACTGGTGTTCAATGGATCAAATCTACTCTTTAGATGGACTCTGAATTAAGTTTGGATATAAGCAAGGTCATATTTTGGCTCTTGTGGACTTGTTCTAATTTTTTTCAGATTCAATTTTACCATGCATATGAGCAATTGATGGTGTGTCCCACAATCAGCTCCTGGCCTTGTTTTGACTGAAGATATTGAGCTTCTCCTTAACCTCTTTCCACAGATGTAGTCAATCTGATTCCTGTATGTTCTGTCTGGTGAGGTCCATGTATATAGCCACTGTTTATGTTGTTGACAAAAGGTATTTGCAATGAATCAGTTGTTGGTCTTGCAAAATTCTATTATGTGATCTCTGGAGTCTTTTCTATCTCCAAAGCAATATTTTCCAACTATGATGTTTCTTCTTTGTTTCCAACTTTCTCATTCCAACCTTCAGTAATAATCAATACATCTTAATGGAATGGTTGGTCAACTTCAGACTACAGAAGTTGGTAAAATTTTTCAATTTCTTCATCTTTGTCTTGTGGTTGGTGTATAAACTTGAATATTAATATCAACTGGTTTTTCTTGTACACATATGGATATTATCCTATCAGTGACAGAATTGTCCATACAGGTACATCTTGAAGCATTCCTTGTGATGTTGCATGCAACACCATTCCTATGATTGTCTAGTTCAAAGTGATCAATACCAGCACATTTCAACTCAGTAATGCCTAGGACATTGATCTTTATGAGTTCTATTTCATTTTTGACAACTTCCAATTTCCCTAGATTCATACTATGTACATTCCAAATTATGATTATTAATGGATGTTTTCAGATGTTTCTTCCCATTTTGAGTCTTACTTCATCAGCAAATGGAGGTCCCAAAAGTTTTACTCCATCCATATCAGTATGCTTGACTCTACTTTGGGGAGAAAGCTCTTCCCCAGTTGTATTTGTGTGCCTTCTGACCTGAGGGGATCAACTTCTGGCACTATATCAGACAAATTATGGATAACATTGTGAATAATGGAAATTCATGAACACTTTTGAAGAAAATGTACATAAATCAGGAGGCTCTCAATCAAACCGAACAAAGGTACAATGCATGGTTTAAAATCCATAAGGGTGTGTTTCAAAGTTGCATCATTTCACTATACTTATTCAATCTGTATGCTAAGCAAATAATCTGAGAAGCTGGAATATATGAAAAGAATGTGGTGTCAGGATTGGAGGAAGACTCATTAACAAACTGCAATATGAAAATTATACAATCTTGCTTTCTTAAAATGAAGATTACTTGAAACACTTACTGATGAAGACCAAAGACTACAGACTTCAGTATGAATTACACCTCAACATAAGAAAATAAAAACCAACAAGAAACATCATGATCAATGGAGAAAATGTTGAAATTTTCAATGTTTTCATTTCAGTTGGATCCACAATGAACACCATGGAAATAGCACTCAAGAAATGAGAAATCTTATGCCACCAAGCATCTGCTCCAAAAGACCTCTCTAATGTGTTAAGAAGAAATGTTGTCACTTTAAAAACTAAGGTGCACCTAACACACACACACACACAAACAAACAAATGAACTCATTGACATTGAGTGGATTCTATCTCATAACCCACAATGGATTTCCAAGTCTGTAAGTTTTTATGGCGACCAAACATGCAATCAAGATGTGTTGATTTTCACTGGTGATTGGAATGCAAAAGTTGGAAACAAAGAAGAGTTACTGGTAGGTGGAAAATATGGCCTTGATGATAGAAATAATGCTTGAGATTGCATGATAGAATTTTGCAAGACCAACAACATATTCATTGCAGATACATTTTTTCAACAACATAAGCAATGGCTATACAGGTGAAGTTCACCAGATGGAATACACAGGAATCAGATTGACTAAATCTGTGGAAAGAGGAGATGAAGAAGTTCAATACCTTTGGCCAAAACAAGGCCAGGAGCTGATTGTGGAACAGACCATCAACTGCTCATATGCAAGTTCAACTTGAAGTTGTAGACAATTAAAACAAGTCCATGAGAGCCAAAATATGACCTTGATAATATCCCTTCTGGATTTAGAGATCATTTAAAGAATAGATTTGATGCATTGAACACCAATGAACAAAAAACAGAGGAATTGTTGGAAGACATCAAGAACATAATCTATGAAGAAAGCAAGAGGTCACTAAAAAGACAAGAAAGAAGAAAAGACAAAAATGGATGTCAGAAAAGAATCTGAAGCTTGCCCTGAAGCAGAGTGTAGCTAAAGCAAATGGAGGAAATGACAAGATAAAAGAGCTGAACAGATATTTCAAAGAGCAGCTTCAGAAGAAAAAGCCATTAACTATGATGAAATGTGCAAAGACCTGGAGTTAGAAAATCAAAAGGGAAGACCATGCTTGGCATTTCTCAAGCTGAAAGAACTGAGGAAAAAATTTAAGCCTTGAGTTGCAATTTTGATAGATTCTATGGGCAAAATACTGAATGATGCAGGAAACATCAAAAAAAAAAAAAAAAAGATGCAAAGAAAATACAGAGTTACTGTACCAAAAAGAATTGGTCAGGGAGTACCAGTAAGATAGAGGAACAGCCAGGCAGACTGCACAGACCCTCTTCAACAAAGAAAAGGAGAACCAATTAACACAGATATAGAAGATAATCCTGGAGCCCTGAGCTTTGAAAGGAAGGATACAGAAGTGAACTAAACTCCAACTAGAAGAACCTGAATGAAAACACCGAAAAAGGAAACATGCAGAGAGCTACGTTCTGGCAGTGATCCTGGTGGCAGGGACAGCTTAGACATTGCTGATTGGTGTTAGGACCTAAGAAATAACCTAAAAAATACCAGTGCTGCTAGACAGGGACTACACAGAGGACTGCACTGGTGGCTGGTGAATAAAAGGGGAAGCAGCAAAGAGGAAGGCAGGCTGAGCTGTGGACTTTTGCCTGTCCAGAGGATGCAGCCATTTTGAATGTTTACAAGTGGTTCAACCATTTTGGACACTTAAAGTGACAGCATTCTCCCAGATTCCAGGGATTTAAGAATAGACTCCACCTGCCTGGAATCACAAGGACATTCAGGACATGAAGAACTGGAAAGATATATTCCCCTTCTTAGTCTTAGACCCCACATCCACTTGGTGAATGGAGGTGTGGTTATCCCTCACTCCTACCCACCTTCTGGGTCAGCAGGAATTACATTCCAGTTTGTGGAATGGATGGAACCTGGGTGCCCTTTCCTGCCTTATCCAGAATTTTTTTTTTCCTTTTTTATAGTTTTTTTCTTTTTGTTTTTGTCTGTTTTAAGATTATTATTAATAATAGAATTGTCCCTTTTATCATTATTATTTATTCTTCCCGTCCCAGGTTCTAGTTTTCAGCTTTTTCTCTCTTCCTTGTCCCTGATTCCCATTTTTTCCTTTTCTGTGTTTAACCTCTTCCTTGTTTTTCTTTTTGCATTTTTCCAATTTTTCATTCTTCATTTTTCTCCTACCATAACTTTTTTTTTCATATTGCTATCTCCCCAGAATTTTTTTTTTTTTTTTTGAGTGTGTGTGTGATTGTTCCTGTGTGTTTACATGGAGTGATTTTTGTCCACTTGCTTTTATTTTTTGATGGTTTTTCTATTGTTTTTGTCTGAGTGGGAGACAGCAATAATGTCCATACAACACAACTGCATCCGCACCTCCTGCAGCTTCAGTTACTGAGCGAGAGCCACCATTTCCTTCTCCACCAACTGGCCAATGAGAAATGACCACCAAGAAGAACCTGACTTAGCTGCTCTTCATAAGCAGTTAACAGAGATCTAAATACAACAACATCACAATGTCTCTGAGAAAACAGAGCATCACAGTCCACACAAAAAAACAAGATAAAACAGTAGAAACAAAGGAGCGGGATACAGAGCCAGAATACATCCTTGAGGAAGAAGTAGCATTGGAACTCTCTGATAAGGAATTCAAAATAATTATATTTAGGTATTTTCAAAGAATCAAGAGAAAGATCAAGGAAAAGACTGACAAAATTAAGGAAAACACAAAGAAAATCTTACAACAATTTTGGAAGAAAATACAAGGACAAAATGACAAAATAAATGAAAAATTAGAAATGATACAAAATCTACAGAAATTGAGATGATTAATACCAAATTTTCACAAATAGATAAGACATTGAAAGAGTAAGGGAGTAGAATTGAATCAATGCACAACAGAATTAATGAAGTTGAAGACAAATACCTGAAAACTCCTTTGGAAAGAGATCAACCAGAAAAAAAAAGATCAAACTAAATGAAGAAAACCTAAGGTTATGTGGGATACCATCAAAAGGAATAACGTACATGTCATCAGAATTCCAGAACTCAAAGAGAAAAACAAAACCACTGAAAAAATTGCCCGAGATTTGTTGGAAGATAACTCCCCTGATATGATAAAAGATGAGAATATATCCATTCAGTAAGTTCAACAAACCCCAAACAGGATTGATCTGATTGATCCCTTAAGAGATTAGAATTGAGGTATTTGTCTTCAATTTCATTAATTCTGTCTTCCATTGATTCAATTCTACTCCACTGACCATTCAAAGTGTTATTTATTTTAAAATCTTAGTATTAATCTTCTGTATTTCTATTTTTTGTTTTTGTTGTTTCTATTTTTTTTAATTTACTTTGCCAATTTGTTCTTGCTTTGTTTTCCTAAATTTTTCTAGTTTTATCTCTGTTTTCCTTAGTATTGTCAGTATTTTCCTTGATCTTCTAAGTCTTTTCCTTGTTCTGTCTCTCAATCTGTTGAAGGTACATGTTCTGGTTACCTAGTGCTGCTCCAGTAAAGATGTACCACAAACGGGATGATTTTAACAAACAGGACTTTATTCTCTAACAGTTTGGAAGCTTTACGTCTGACTTCAAAGTGCCAGACTCTATGGGTTGGGTGAAAGTCCGTCGATCTTTGCCTTTAGCTCTGCCTCCTACTCCCAGCCCACTAAAGCTGGAGGCTTTTCATCACCCAGACAACTGCTGGCTGTTGAAGCTGACAAACCCAGGGTCAGCAAGTAACAAGGCACAGTCCCAATATTACCAAACCACAAGGCAAGCCATTAATTCAAGTCTATTAAAAGTTTCAAGATGAGCAGAGCATGGTAGGCTGCTGAACAATGACTCAGCTACATGCAGGATTCAAGCATGCCATAAGTTAGAGAGCATTCCCAAAGCTGTTTCTTGTATATGGGAAGCAGACCGCATCCCTAAAATAGCTACTCAGCTGCTTGTGGAAGATCCCCACCATGGAGTTGATTGTCAGTCTCATCATGGGGAGTAACTACAACTAGTTGTCCAGTCATTCAACCAGGCTCAGACAAGTTGACATACAATCTTAACAACCACAGTACCCGAATACAATTTTTTTTAATTGCTTATCAGGGAGTTCTGATGCTGCTTCTTCACAAGAGATGTTTTCTTGGTTTTTATCCTTGTCCCTTGTTTCTACTACTTTATCTTGCTTTTCAGTGTAGAGTGTGATGATCTGTAGTCTCCAACACATTGTGGTGGTGTATTTATGCTTACTTTGTGGTTGCATGTTGGTATGATTTGCCAAAGATTCCATATATATATATATATATATATATATATATATATATATATATATATATGTATCAGCAGAACACTGTTTTCCTCTATTCACTAGTTGTAAGCACTTAGGCACTCACCATCTGTTTCCTAGTGGTTGTCACAGAGAATGAGAATCTGTGCACAGATTTCTGTTAGCTGTTTGTAAAGAGCAGTTGAGGGTGAGTTGAGTTGGTATTGGCAGTCATCTATCATTGTTCAGTTGGTTCAAAAGCAAGTCGTGCCTCTCATTCAGTGGGTGGGGCTGCATGAAGCGCAGGTATTGTTGGGTTGTGTGGGAGCAGTTGCTGTCTCCCATTCAGTTAGGTGAAACAAATAAATAAAATAAATAAATAAAAACAGGAGAACAAAAAACTCAAACTACATAAGTAATTAGTAATAATTTAAAAAAAAAAAAAAGATCTGGGGAGGGCAGAATGAGAGAAAAGATCAAGAGTAAAAGAATAGTAAAGAAAAAATGGGAACACTGCAAATGTAAAACAAGGTATGGGAAATACCAAAATAAAGGAAAAAGAAAGGAACCAGAAAAAGGAGAGATTAGAAAAAAAAAGTACCTGGATGTGAAAGAGAAAAAAAGGAGGAAGGAAAAAAAAAAAAAAAAAACCAGAAGGGAAGGAAAAAAAAAAATAAAGGAAAAAGAAAGGAACCAGAAAAAGGAGAGATTAGAAAAAAAAAGTACCTGGATGTGAAAGAGAAAAAAAGGAGGAAGATAAAAAGAGTAACTTGAAAACAAACAAACTAAAACAAAACTGTGGGATGAGGACATAGCACCCAGGTTCTATCAGGGTATAGATCAATATGGAATTCCTGTTTCTCAAAACAATGGATAGAGGTGGAGGATGGCCATACCTTTGTTCACAAAGAGAGTGTGGAGAACAAGAGTAACAAGGAGAATATTGCAGCTTTTTAGTTGTCAGCCTGCAGTGAGGTTGCCCATTATGCTCTTGGCAAGCAGAGCATACATATAGGTTGCCTCCAAATAAGAACACCACTTGTAAATAGTCAAGATGGCTGCACTAACAGGACAGCTGCTGGCAGTCCATAGGTCTGTTTGTTTCTTTCTTTACTGTTTTCTGTTCTGCTTGTCAGGCACCAATGCAGTCCCTGACCCTGCAGTCCTTGGTAAGCAGAGCTGATTCTTAGGTCGCTACCAAAAAATATTCAAAATGGTTGTGCCCTTGGGATAGCCGGCTGTATGCCACTCCATTTGTTTGCTTACTCACTGTTTCATTCAGGTTCTTCTACTAGTTGGTATTTAGTCCACTTTTTCATCCTTCCCTTCAAATTCCAGGATGATCTTCTGTATCAGTTTTAATCGGTTTCTCATCACTTTGTTGCAGAGGATCTGTATAGCTTGTTTGCCAATTCCATCATCTTGCCAGATCTCCCAGACACTATGTATTCTTTAAAGTAGTGCCCAATGGTAAAATCTTGCAAAACTTTCTCACAGTGTCATAACAAGACTATTGACATAGATACTTCAAGAGAGTAAAGATTTCTTTCACAACAAGGATTTCTTACATAGCCCTTTTATATTCACATCCAATTTCCTCCAATCATCTCTACTCTTTTCTTAAACTCTACTAATCTGACCATTATTTTTATAACATCATCAATTCAAGAATGATATATTAATGGACTCATATAGTATATAACTTCCTGGGATTGGCTTTTAGTACTCAACATAATTCTCTGGAGAGTTATCAGGTTGTTGTCTATGGCAATAGCTCTTTCTGCTTATTTCTGAGTAGTATTCCATGACACTGATTACCACAGTTTGCTTAACCATTTATCTCTTCAAAGATAACTGGGTTGTTTCCATTTGGGCTATTATAAATACATTTTATATAAACAAGAGTGTATATTTTTGTTGAACATAAGTCTTTATTTCTCTGGGACAAATGCCAAGTAGTGAAATTACTGGATAATATGGTCCAAAAACCAAACTCACTGCCATCAAGTCGATTTCAACACACAGGACTCCATTTGGGTTTCCAAGGTAGTAAATCTTTCAGAAGTAAATTTCCCAGTCTTCCTTCTGTGGAGTGGATGGTAGGTTTGAACTGCCAATCTTCTGGTTAGCAGTCAAATGCCTTAGGCACTACACTACCAGAGCTGGTTCATAGGGTAGTTGTGGATAATTACAGAGAAAAAAAAAAAAGAATGTTTTCACAGAATGTAGCATTTTACATTCCCACAAACAATGAATGAGTGATCCAGTTTCTCCATATCCTTCCCAGCATTGAATGGTGTCACTCTTCTTTACTTTAGCCATTCTGCTGCATACACAGGGGTATCTTATTGTGGTATTAATTTGATTTTCCCTATTTACTAATAATTCTGAATATCTTCTAGTTTGATTATTTTCAACTATAAATTTTCTTTGATGAAATATCTTTTTTTATGTTTTTAGTTCATTGGTTAGTGCATTGTTTGCTTTTTTACTGTTGATGTTTTAATCTTGTTTATATATTCTAGATCTCCTCAGAAGGAAGGTTGGGCAATCTTCTTCTGTAGAGATACCACCTCGGAAATGCAAGGAGGGATTGCAATAAGTTGGATCCGACTCCATGAAATTATTTATTTATTTATTTATTTTGGTTTAGTCCTTTGTAGTTTATGGAGTTTTCCATTTTTATTCCTAGTATTTACCTTGTCCTTTTATCCTTTTACAAGGTGTTTCACAGAGCAAGATGCTTTTAATTTTTTAAAATTGTAATGAATTCATTTTTTTTTCCTTTTTATGGTGCTTTTGGTGCAATTGAATGTATCTGGTGCTAGATCTCAAAAATGGTATCCTATTTTTCTAATAGATTTATAGTTCTGCATTTAGTTTTATGATCCATTTGGAATTTTTTGTATAAATTATGAGATATCTAATATCCATTTGCTCCAGCATCATTTCTTGAAAACTTTATCTCTCTTCTATCTAATTCCAATTGAACTTTTTAAAAAATCTGTTGGGCATATTTGTGTGGGTCTATTTCTGGTTTCTCTATTCTGTTCCATATAACCCTCTGCCAGTACCACTCTATCTTGATTACTGTAATTATATGTCTTTAAGTCATGTGCTGTATTTATTTGATTTTGGTATGAGGTTAATGTTAACTTCATAAAATTATTTAGGAAGTATTCCCAATTATTCTATTCTGAAATAGATGGTGTAGAATTTTTGTTACTCTATTTTCAAATGTTTTATCGGATTCTCCAATAAAACTATCTAGATACCTAGTTTCAGTATAATTTTTAAATAATAAATTATTTTAATAGTTATCAGGAGTCACTGGTTGGTACAAATGGTTAAGCACCTCACTACTGGTTAAAAGTTTGTCTATTTGAAGCAGCCCAGAAGCCCCCATGGAGCAGTTCTACTCTGAACTCATGTGGTTGCCATAAGAAAAGATAGATTAAACAGTAATTAACAACAAAAACAGCTGTATGATATGATCTTCTTCACCTGTCAAACATAATTTAGGGGAAAAAAAATAAAAGAGAGAGAGAGAAAGAAATTAAATTGCATATACCCATTTATTTGCTTAACAGTTTTCTGTCTTTCTTTCTGATGTTCTTCTTTTTTTTTTTTTTTT